>NC_137347.1:43864834-44050372 GCF_965287045.1 Carcharhinus amblyrhynchos
ACTGAGGCTAGCAGTATCAGGTTAGACAGGAAAGTGAGCACAATTAGATCAGCCACAACCTTATCAAATGATGGAGTAGTCTCAAGGGGCTGAATGGCCTACATTTATGTTTTCACATGCGTGGTTTTGTGCTGAGCCAATTGACTTCAGGATCTTATGAAATCTGCATGATATGCCGAGGCAGACTGGTTGTACTGTTGATGAAGTATGTCAGAACATTAAAAACGTTCAGAGATTATACCTGCCAAAACAAAAACTTTGGACAGTTAACAGATAGAACTTCTGATGGAGAAAGTCACCAACATTTGAGTGGTTTTTGGTGGGTTATAGATGGCAAGAGCTTTGAAGAAACATCTAGGTGATGGTGGAAATGTTAACTTGTTTTATTTTGGATAATCTAATATGATCTGGATGGCCTGTAGATATCTCTTGGGCCTAATGTGTGTCACCTGGACTGAACCCGTTCTCACCAGCACCTCCATCCCTCATTCTGTGACAGCTCAGCTGATCTCTGCTGGAGCAGTAACTGGAGCGCTGTGACTGGGATCAATCCCCATTGCCCCACCCCCAGGTTACATAGCAATAGGGAGAATGAGCCTGGGTTCCTGCTCCTAATTATGAAATTCTGCTGTTGTTTGCCATCAAGTTAAACATCAGGCAGACCACTTACATCACATTTCTTTGCTTTCAGAAGATTATTAGAAAACAACAGGGAAACCAAATACACGCAAAGGCAAGCAAGTTCTCCATTGAAAATACTGAAAATAATTGCACATTTTGCTGATTGTGACACATGTAAATTACCCGGAAGGTGATGGAGTTGGTGAAACCTGTAATAAGGAATGTAGAGATATGTCCAGACAACCAGGATTTGCTTACATCAGAATTCCATGCAAGTGGCCATGCCTTCCAGCTTGGAATTATACATTCCATAACCATTTTCATACATGAAAAATTTAAAACCTTAGCATTCATTTTCTAATCATCTCCTTGTCAGTTTCTTACTCCGAAGCAACTGACAAGTGATTTCTATCTGTAGCAGTGACCTGGGAGAGAGACATGAATGTTGAAATCAAGCTGAAATAATTTCTAAAAGATAGTTAGTTCAGCTAAATTAAAGGAAAGAAAAGGTAACAAGTGAGAGAATGAAGTCTTTTTTTCTATAAAAAGTTAATTGTTCTGTTGCTTCCATCCCATAACCAATAAATATCAACAGTAACCACCTCCAGCTGTACGAGTTTACATACAGGCAGAAAATCTCTTGTTTCGCCCACTGTGGGAATTGTTACAGGCGGGATGGGAAATTTGGCAGATCATTTAAAGGTCTGTTGGGCAGGAATTTCTGATCCTGGCGTGTGTGTGGCCAGAGAATTCTGCCCACAGTTTGTATAAGTCGTTATTTTCAGTACAAGATGGAAGGTATGGAACTTCTTAACATTTAATAGATTTGTTAATTTGTGTTTAAATTTCAAACAGTTCAGTATTTGGTTCATCTCAATGTGAATTATTCATCACCTGCTGAAATCAATCTAAGCCATCAAATTTCATCATTAATCCTACATCAATATTAAAGGGAAAATATCATTTCAGGTTGGGTCATGTTAGCAGCTGCAGAACCTTAAAGTGAAAATGGAGAAAAAGTATCCAGGAAAGACCTGAACATCTTGAATTTCATCGGTGAGAGCAAACTGAAGACACACATCGACAGCGAAAGGAACACATGGCAACCCAGGCACCCCACCCACCCAGGCATGCCACCCAACCGGGCACTCCACCCACCTGGGCACCTCATCCACCTGGGCATGCCACCCAACCGGGCACCCCACCCACCCGGGCATGCCACCCAACCGGGCACTCCACCCACCTGGGCACCCCACCCACCCGGGCACCCCACCCACCCGGGCATGCCACCCAACCGGGCACTCCACCCACCTGGGCACCCCACCCACCCGGGCATGCCACCCACCCGGGCACCCCACCCACCTGAGCACCCCACACACTCGGGCACCCCACCCATCCAGGCACGCCACCCACCCGTTCCTCCAACCACCACCCTCTGTCCCACCTGTAACAGAGACAGGAGATCACACATTAGAATCCTCGGTCACCCGTGAACTCGTCATTAGTGCAGAAGCAATCACCCTTGTCTCTAAGTGATTGCTTAAGAAAAAAAAGAGAAGAACCTTAAACTACCAACCACCATTTCTACAGCTGCATTTCCTGTTTCTAATATGATGTCCTCTGTCTATTGTCTTTGGTAAAATACCAAATAGTAACTTAACCACAGCAAAGCAAAAGTTCTGGACTGTTCAAAGTATCGCTGATCCCTGTCAATCCTGCTTACAGATTGTCAACCAAATACAAGGATTTCCTCTTCAATGTCAGATGCATATCCTTAATAAATATTCCAAGACAGATCATTTTGCAATAAAACCACTCTAACATATATCAGTTATTTTTATTTCAGTAGCTGCTTTTATAATTTTGCCATTTTGATTACGTTGCCCATGTAGAACAAACATTTTTCCACCCTGTGCACTTCTGCAATAATTAAGAACTGACTTTAAATTACAAGGTTGGAACAGAAAGGGAAAATTATTAAGTATGTTTATACTCATGGAGGATTATTATATATTCAATTATCCTCTTGCTGACCTTTCCACGAATATCAGGGAAAAATATATCTTTACTTCGGAATTTGTAAAACTCGGAAAGCAGATTCATAAAAAATGAATGAAGCTTTATTGCAAAAACAAACATTTGAATAACAATGAAAAAGTAACAAAAAATTAGAATAAATGGAACTTAGAGTAGAACAGGGTGTCAGTGCTGTGTGAAAAGACTAACATGTTTAGACTGGTCTACAACTGTAACATTGAGACAGAGGCTATGTTGTCAAATGTGTGCTCAATTAACAAGTTGAGTTATTAAACTACAGTCTAGTGCAACCCAGAAAGGTTGTTAAAAAACAGTATTCGTCAATTACTGTTTGCAGCCAGCCCAGCCAGAAGTCATATATAAAAGGTATAATCTCTTGTCAGTGGTGGCTGAATAATGGTGAACGCAACCTAAAAATAGATTTTATAATATATTAGTATCATTAGTAAATCCTGAAACCAGCAGCTGATACCCAATCGATTACAACGCTTGCGCGTTGTGAAATTTGCTGTGTCACTTTTCAAGAACTTATTCACAATAGTGGTTGAACAACATTGTGTTCTAAATTCTCAGTGCTGTAGGAAAGGAAAGATTTGCCTCTTGACTCTGGGGAAATGAGACAGTTTGTAACATTCAACTTTTATGGATGCCAGATTAGACTGGAATAAGTAATCGAGGCAATTCGAGAGAACATCAAAGTACAAACATGTTGCGCTTCTGATTATTTCACCCAGGGCATTGACCAAATCAACTTTCAGATTTGTTGATGGGTTAATTACTCATGGTCACTAACATCTGTGTAATGTCATAACATTTGTCTCCAGGAATCTCATTTTCAAAACATCCCATATCCTTTTAATTAACATCAAGGCCATAAGAAATCATATAATCCCTACAGTGCAGGAGAAGGCCATTCAGCCCATCGTGTATGCACTGACTCTAACAGAGTATCTTATCCAGGCACTGTCCCCTCGCCCTATTCCCCGAACATTTAGCATGGCCAATCCACTTAACCTACACATCTTTGGGCACTAAGGGACAATTTAGCATGGCTAAGCCACCTAGCCTACACATCTTTGGATTGTGGGAGGAAACCGGAGTGCCTGGAGGAAACCCACGCAGACACAGGGAGAACGGGCCACTGTCTGTGTGGAGTTTGCACAAAATTGGAATTGAACCCAAGGCCCTGGTGCTGTGAGGCAGCAATGCTAACCACTGTGCTGCCATGCTGTCAATATAAATTTCCACTATTTTCTGCTTTTATTTCAAAGTTTTAGAAGTATTTTGAGTTGTATTTGTATCTGATCTCTTTGGAATTTTTAAAAAGATTATCAGTGCAATGCAAACGTTTGATCACTCTGTAAAGTTATTCTTCAATGTTGACAAATGGAGCTAGAGATTTGACTGTGCAGAGCGTGTTTTTCAGGTACAAGGTGGCCTTCTTATCTCCAGTGTGTCAATCAGGAAGCATGTGCCTGATGTGAGCTGGAAATGTGCTTTCTGCCTAATTGGTAAGTGCCAAAAAAAATCAACGTGCAACAGCCTTGCCTGAAACAGGCCTTATCCCCGACTGATGTCCCCACTGTAAGATTACTTTGCCCTGAGTTAATCAGCACCAGCAACCCAGGAACACCAGGGTTTACAGGTACCACCAATTATTCCGAAACCAAAAACATCCTCATTTATCGAAGAGTGCTGTGGAATTTGAAGCAATGGACACTGGATGATGCCAGCAGCTCAACATCTTTCCCTGATTACCTCCCTCCTCCTCTTGGTCATCACAAACCTACTGAAAATAATCACTTCCCCTTCTCAACCTGATGAAATGATCCCTGCATTGGTAATAAAACAAAATCTGCAAACAGAGCATTTCATGCTGACAAGCGGATGTCATGCTAATTGACACTTTAAACATTTAAAAGCTTGAAGCACTATACTCCATTAGATTAATCTATTAATTTTAAAGCAAAATACATCTTGCTTATATCTATGATCTGCTGCAAATTTCCAGCATTTCCTGTTGCCTATAATTAGAAGGAGACACATGCATACCTCACTCATATCATCCCCTGTGGGAAGGAAAGCAGTTACCTATAATTATGTTTTAAGAATTTGCTAGCAAACACATTCTGATTCCAGCAGTGACGGATACTGGACTCTAACAAAAAAGCACTCGAATCGTTCAAGATCATGTTTTCTAATTAGTTTTGTATTATCTTCCTGAGAAACAATAAAAGAAAACATTGTATGGATCAGCAGAGCCAACCAAGAGGGGTAAAGTGAAGACAATCTGAACTCTTTTTGAACAGGGAATCTATTGCTGTAATAACAATAAAGCTTGAGGGTCTAGACTGGTCGATTGTAATGGTTTACCAACGTTAGATGGTTGGTGTATTTTGCACTGCTGTCAGTGTATGCTAAATTAAATCACCTAAATAATCAATCACAGTTAAAACGTTGCAGAATGCCACAGCATAGAGAAGTCTAGGAGATGCAACGGGCTATTTTGCTGGCTTCAAACTCAATTCAAAGAGGAAAGTAATTCTATTACATATTCAATAGGTGAGAATCTCGCTCGACAAACCTCCTCACTTACTTTGGGAATATTACAAGCTACCTTTGCACCTTCCTGGAAGGCAGTTTTCTAGAATCTTTTCGCAAGTTTCCACAGGAGAGGTACCAAAATTTCAAGAGAATCTGGTGTGAAATGGCAAATGAGAAATGGAATCAAAAAATAGGAAAATAATGGCCACGATTTTCCCAAAAGTGCTGAATTGGTGGGAAAGCTGCTCTAAATCCCGACTGTTTTGTCAGTTCAGCTTCTCACCTGAATCTCCGCACTCTGTGCAATGCAGAGGTCCCAGTTATGAATCTCATTAAAAACCCAGGGGGACGGTGCCTATTCACGCCACAGCCTGACAGTTCTGGAACTGTGCGCGTGCGCAGTGATCCTGGTCTGTCAGGTTCCCAATTTGCTGGCCAGTTTGATTGCTGGCCAGCTTGGGAGTTCCGTAATGCCGTTCCTCCAGTCCCCCATGGAGCGATCGTGGCCCCCACATCAATTCCCAGGCCAGCCCTGACACCCCCGCCCCAGAGTGCCCCGATATACAGCCCCCTCCCCACCAGCAGTGGTGATCCTGCCCCCCCCCCCGTCCCCCTCACTCTGGCAGACCCCTCCCCCGCAGAACCCCCTCCCCCGGGGTCAGACCTCCCCCAGAGAGGCAGGCCTCCCCAGCAGACCACCCCTCCCCTAGCCTGCCCCCATCACTGCCCGCCCCCATCTGAGACCAATCCCCATGCAGAATGGCAGCGGGACCCCCACCCCCACTGATCACCTGTAGGCCCCACCCTCAGCAGGCCCCACCTCCTTGGCACTGCCCGATACCCACTGGGCTGTGCCAGTGTGCCCCTTAGGCAGTGCCAGGGTGCCCATTCTCAGGGGGCACCATCCACCTGCTGCCCAACCCTAGGGGGGGCCCAATTGCCACCCCCCCCTTCATTCCAGTGAGGTTTCTTGCTAGTTCCCTGAATGTGAGGAGCTACTCTAAACCCCACCGGAATACAATACTCCTGGTGGCGTGGGAGATTCGATCGGGACCTGAAAGTTCCCAATAATCACATTCAAAATATATTTAAAATACATTTAAAAAAGATTCAAATTACTTGTTTGTCTTCCTGCCGCTTTCCAATGTGGTCTGGACTCCAACTCTTCTCTGGCTCTGGGAGATGTACTGCGTTCCCGGGTCATCCGCAAATCCCGGAACAAGGCCGGTGACACACATCTCCCACCACAACCTGCCAGAAATGTTGTGGATTGCGATGGGAGAATCACAGCCCAATGTTTCTGAGGTCTGCAGTGTTCAACAGATTTATATCGCACCAATGTCCTATGTATTTTGTATTTGTTCTTGAAACTGTCAAGGCAATATTTGAGATTGTGTAACATTGTGGTTATATTACTGGACAAATGGCCCATTGGCATGGGTTCAAATTTCACTACTGAGATTGAGAATTTAAATTCAAACAATTAAGTTAATCTTAAATAAAAATTTAGCATCAGCAATGGCGAGTATCGAACCATCAACTTGACTATAAAAGCCCATCCGTTTCACTAATGTTCTTTCGGGAAGAGTTAGGATACCAGATCAGAAATCCAAAAGGAATTTGTGAAGTCAGACTAAACCCTAACAGTTTGCTGTTTTGGCATTAATGTGAGGATATGATTTTTCACTCCAGGCGTGATTCTACTGACAAAATGGGAAGCATTCATCAAAACAAATTTTAATTAACAAAACAGTTTAACTCTAACAAATGAATTAGTTAATGTTTAACAATTGAACAATACTTAAAAATAAGGTACAATTCTTAACGGCTGATCGCTCACTATGAGTTCCAATTCAAACAATATTCCTCTTATAGAATTAACACTCTCCTCTTTAAAATTAGTAAGCAAAACACAGTTACTTAGGTAGTCAGTTTTGGAGCTTTCAGGCAATTTCTCTAGACAGAGAGAGACACATCTTGCTTCTTTCAGAACAAGGCAGTAACTTTTTGTTTTAAGAAATGAAAGAGAAACTGTGATTTCCCTGCTACCTTAGCTCCTCCCATTAAGCACAGGCCTCTGTCCCTATTAATCAAAACTCTGAACAGAAACCCCCAAGGGAGTCCCGGATAAACACAAATGCTTAAACACACTCTGCTTAAAACAAACACTCAAGATCAGTACTTATCCTATGCTCCCTGCTATCAATTTAAATAACTTGCTAGACAAATCAACACCCTGCAAAACAGATCTAAATTCTAAACATACCCCATTACAAGTAACAAGATATACATATATTTCTTAGAGGCACAGTGTCATCACACTTCTTTTTACAAAAATGAACCAACAATGATGGCTTCATTTTTCAAAACCTCTAGTTTCACACTATTAGTGCACTGTAAGATATATATGTCCATTTTATTGCATCTAAGCATGCAAATATAACAGTACTATAGTCAATTGAGTCTTTCTCTTCCAACATTGAAATTTCCTCCTTTCATCAATGTTGGGATAAGTGTTTGTAATAACATTCTGTCTACCTCTTTATGCTTAAAGTGCTGCTGTTGTTCAGCTGTTTCCTCTTTCCTTTCAGAGGTTTCCTCCGATTCTTAATCCTAATTGAACTCCAAACCTGAATCGGTTCTGTTGTCATGGTTAGAAATTCGTTCTGCCGTCCTCAGAGACCTGGGCAGAATCTGGAAACTGAAAGTTTATATTGAAAGCAAACTGGCATAAACCATTTTGGATTTGCTTTTTAATTCCCTTTGCTGAGTTCAACCAGTTCTTTTGATTTACAGAGTCTCAAAATGTCAAACCAAAACAATTTTTTTGCAAAAAGTTGAAGAGTTCACAGATTAGCACAGAAAACTGGTCCCTTTGCTAGTTTCTCAACTTCACATGTGTGTTCAGGGCCACCCAGAAGGGTCACTTTATCTCTGTCCCATTTCTTGTTCATTGTCTTTAGTTCCTCTATCAGGTAATCCAACTCCACCCTCTGTTGTGAAATGGTACGTTCAAAATTGTTTCCAGGTTTTCTAATTGTATATCTTTCTGTTCCAAGATAGTTAATCAATTCCTTTGTTTGTCCTGGATCTTCATCATCATTTTCTGTATATTCTTTGGCAAAGACATATAGCAGATTGGCTTCTTTGTGTCAGGATTTGTTGTAATTATGGTTTTAGTGATTATTGTTGTAGTCATGCTGTTGCGAAAACCATTGTAACTTACTCAAATGACATCTACGAGCAGTACAGTTTCTCTTGGTATCTATGTCTGAGCAAGCTATATAGATTCATTATCTCAGCAGCTCATTTGGAATGATGGTAGAGTTTCATTAAACAGTCTTTCTTCACATTATTGTCCTCTTCTTCTAGTTATAGTTGTACAATGCTTCTGCTCCTCAATCTCCAGCATGAGATCTCATATGATTGCTGACTGATCGACATTTTTCCTGTCATGGATGACAAACTGCTGTTGTAATCATCCACCAGCCCTTCGAAATGATTGATTGAGACTTTCAGCTGCTGTATCTTAGACTGAGCAAATATCAGCTTCTCCTTCTGAACCTGTGCCAACATGAGTGGATTAAGTCTTTACGGATGTTGCTTAATTGGAACAGCATTTTTTACATCTACAACATGCACAATTAATTAATTACTTCCCAGTTTCTATATATAGCACCAAGTGATTGTAATAACTCTTTCAGGTCACTTTGATTTTCCTCCAGAAGGTAACTCAGTAATTTATCCCAATCTCGGATTACTTCCTCACCAAATTTGAGGAATGTCAGTTTCAGAATCACCCGGATTAGGTTCCTCACCTTTAGTTGTAACAATTAAAATATCCTTCTTCTGCTTTCCTTCCCTATCAAAATATCTTTTAAGCATGACACACGCTGTGAGCTTTCCTTCTATATAGTAAATAATTCACCTCACTCAGTCTTTTTTCACTTTGATAAGACCCACTGAGCCTTGCTTTTAAACGTGCACCTACCACTGGTAATAGTAACAATACTTTATCCCCACTAGCAAAACTACTTACGTTTGATTTCTTGTTGGTTTGTTTTTTCATCACATGCTGTGTTACTTTTAAATGCTGTCTAGCCAACTTATTAGTCTTAGTTAATCTCTCTCTAAAGTTTGACAATGTTCAATAACACAGAGAAGGATTAATACCCATGCTAATAACCCATACTATGGAAGAAAATAAGTCATATTAATAACTGTGTCCAGTGAAACAGGCTAACAGAGAGAAATCACAAATGTCTACACAGTGTTTAACTGCAAGATAGTAAGCAGCTAGTTCCAGATACCTGATCTTCAGATAAAACACTATGCTGGGAAAATGGCTTTAAATCACGATTTGGATAAGTGAGTGATCCTTGTTCTAATATCCAGATACAGCTGGGAAGCAATATTTAATTGAGGTAAATTAAAACCTTACATCAATTGGATATTATAATTAAACAAATATAAGATGATTGTGATTGGTTTTAAAAACTGTACTTTTATATGATGTAACCTTAATTAACCACTATGACTAGATGGAGAGAACTCCTATTCTTTTATTGGTAAATGCTAATTACTTATAATCAAAGCTTTAATTGCCTATGTATTTCTGAAGTTTTTATTCTGAATGGTCTGAATGATTTCACTCAGCATCCTATAGTTGTAGTCTTATTTAATAAATCATCTTCAAAGGCTCTGCGACTTTGTCTACTTGAGGGGAACAATATTTTTAAATGCAACAAAAAACATCACAACAGCCTGTAAAAATATAGTCCCAGAACACTGACTCACCAATTTCTCCTTGATTAATTTAAGTGACCGTCTTACCTCATGACCAAAAATTAATTTGAATTTAATTTAAATTTGCTTGATTCATTAGGTGTATCCCTAATTGCAAA
The DNA here is from genome assembly GCF_965287045.1 of Carcharhinus amblyrhynchos. Taxonomy (NCBI): domain Eukaryota; kingdom Metazoa; phylum Chordata; class Chondrichthyes; order Carcharhiniformes; family Carcharhinidae; genus Carcharhinus; species Carcharhinus amblyrhynchos. The sequence goes on from NC_137347.1 coordinate 43,874,941, forward strand.
AATTACAAATGGAATTCCTTTATCCCAATCCTCTGGATAATCCTAACCATAGGATTTCAACATAGTCATTAAAGTTTGATGCCACCACTCTCTCGCTTCCTGCAATTTTAGATGGTGTGCAGTTGATTTAAATTGTTCTACTCCTAAGCTGTCCATAAATTTCCTGAATAAATTTGATATAAAATTGGATCCTTGATCTGATTGGATTTCCATGGGCAGTCCATACCTGGTAAAATAAAATGTAAGTAATTCCTCTACAATTCTTTTAGCTGTAATATTAAATAATGGAATGATCTCTGGAAATCTAGTAGACACATCCATTACGGTCAACAAATACTGATTCCCACTTTTCATTGCAGGCAATCAATTAGGACTCTTGTGAAAGGTTCCTCAAACGCTGCGATGGGTACTAAGGCTGCTGGTTTTATCACCGCTTGAGGTTTTCCTATTACCTGATGTGTGACATGTAGAGGAAAATTCTACTACATCTTTATACAGTCCAGGCCAAGAAAAATGTTTTTGTATTTTTGCTCGTGTTTTCCTTTCTCCTCCCACAGTTACTTTACGCATTACCTGCAATATCTCCTTTCTAAAATCCACCAGTAATACAACTTGATGAACTTCTGCCCATTTTTCATTTGCCTAAATATATAAAGGTCTCCACTTCCTCATTAAGAGTTCATTTTTAATGTAATAACACTCTGGTATACACTTAGATTCTTCTTCTGTGTATGCTTCCTGATACACTTGCTTTTGTACTCAAGCCCGCTTGCCAACATACCATTGGCCTTTCCAATTGCTTGTTGTACTAGTGTACAAGGTATTTCCCAATCTAGCACCATTCAAATAATACTCTGCTATTCTGTTCCTCTGTCCGATGCAGATAACTTCACATTTATCCACATTATCCTACATCTGCCACACATTTGCAATCAAGTCATCTTGAAGCCTCTTAACATTCTCCTCACCGCTCACATTTCCACCAAGTTTTGTGTCATCATCAAACTTGGAAATATTACTTTTGGTTCCCTCATCCAAATTATTGATATATGTTATGAATTGCTGGGACCCAAACACAGATCCCTGCAGGACCCCTCCAGTCACCGTCTGCCATTTCAACATGGATCCATTTATCTTGACTCTTTGTTTCTTGTCTGTAACCAATTCTCAATTCATTATATATTACCCCCAGTCTCATGCGCGTATGGACAGCACAATGGTTAGCACTGCTGCCTCACTGCTGGAAGGTAAAATCCAATACCAGTGTCTTGTGCTGAAACAAAGGAGACTATAAGGGGATGAGGGAGGAGTTGACTAAGGTAGCAAAAACTTTATGGTGGAGCAATTGAGGAACAGTGAAGGATTTTCAAAGCAAAAGTATATATCAGTGATAAGGAAGGACTGTAGAAAAAGAGATAATCAGCCATGGATATCGAAGGAAATAAAGGAGGGTATCAGATTGAAAGAAAATGCATACAAGGTGGCAAAAATTAGCGGCAACCGAGAGAATTGGGAAATCTTTAAAGGGCATCAGAAAGTCACGAAAAAAGCTATAAAGAAAGGTTGGGTGGATTATGAGAGTAAACTAGCTCAGAATATAAAAACAGCAAAAGTTTCTACAAATATATAAAACAATAAAGAGTGGTGAAAATAAACATTGGTCCTTTAGAGGATGAGAAGGGGGATTTAATAACAGGAAATAAGAAAATGGCTGAGGCATTGAACAGGTATTTTGTGTCGGTCTTCACTGTGGAAGACAAAAATGACATGTCAAAAATTGATGACAAGAAGCCTATGGCAGGTGAGAACCTAGAAACTAACATTATCATGAAAGAGGTAGTGTTGGGCAAATTATTGGGGCTAAAGGTAGACAAGTCTCCTGACCCTGATGGAACGCATCCCAGGGTACTAAAACAGATGGCAGGAGAAATAGCAAATGCACTAGTGGTTATTTACCAAAATTCGCTGCACTCTGGGGTGGTTCCTGCAGATTGGAAAACAGCAAATGTATCGCCACCGTTTAAAAAAGGAGGTAGACAAAAGGCAGGTAACTATAGGCTGGTTAGCTGTAGTAGGGAAAATGCTTGAATCTATCATCAAGGAAGAAACAGCGAGACATCTGGATATAAATTGTCCCACTGATAAGACGCAGCATGGGTTCATGAAAGGCAGGTCATGTTTGACTAATTTGGTGGAATTCTTTGAGAACATTTCATGTGCTGTGGACAATGGGAACCTTTGGATATGGTGTATCTGGATTTCCAGAACGCATTTGACAAGTGCCGCACCAAAGACTGCTACATAAGATAATGATACAGTGTTATGGGTAATGTATTAGCATGGATAGCGGATTGGTTAACTAACGGAAAGCAAAGGGTGCCTTGTACAAGACACTGGCAAGGCCACACTTGGAATACTGTGTGCAATTCTGGTCACCCTCTTATAGAAAGGATATAATTAAACTAGAAAGAGTGCAGAAAAGATTTACCAGGATGCTATCGGGACTTGATGGATTGAGTTATAAGGAGAGGCTGAATACACTGGGACTTTTTTCTCTGGACCGTAGGAGGCTGAGGAGTGACCTTATAGAGGTCTATAAAATAATGAGGGGCATAGACAAGGTAGATAGTCAATATCTTTTCCCAAAGGTAGGGGAGTCTAAAATTACAGGGCATAGGTTTAAAGTGAGAGGGGAGAAATACAGAAGTGTCCCGAGGGGCAATTTTTTCACACAGAGGGCAGTGAGTGTCTGGAACAAACTGCCAGAGGTAGTAGTAAAGGCAGATACACTTTTATCTTTTAAAAAGCATTTAAATAGTTACTTGGGTACAAGGGATATAGAGGGATATGGGCCAAATACAGGCAATTGGCATTATCTTAGGGGCTTTAAAAAGGGCTGTGTGGACAAGTTGGGCTGAAGGCCCTGTTTCCCTGCTGTAAATCTCTAACAACTGCTTCATCTCCACATCTCTCTGTCGTAATTCTGCCGACTTTTGCGAACTAAAGACATCTGCTTCATTCTCCACCTGTTCTTGTCCTTTATTAACCATCTGGTCAACGATTGTTTCTGTTAACTGAATCTCAGCCTCGTTATCTTCACTCTTTGATTTCTCCTCATCCTGTCTCAACCTGTGGCTTTGTGATCCTGTTACCACACAGTTGGGAAACCTCCCAGAATATGCTTCCTGCTACACCTCAGTTGTTTGATTTTCCACTGGCTTGTCAACCACAGTAGGTCTCACTCCCACCTGTGATCCAGTTATTTCATCACCCAAGATAAACTGTATCTCTGGACAAGATCATTTCTTCATTCTGCTCCCAACACTTTTCATCCAACTCTCCAGCTTTACCTTGGCGTCCGTTAGTGTACGCTTAAACGGGCAACATGACAGCTCAGTGACTATCACTGTTTGCTGTGCAGTTACAGGGACCCGGGTTGGATCTCTGGCTTGGATCAGTGTCTGTGGGAGTTTGCACATTCTCCCCGTGCTTGCGTGGGTTTTCTCCAGGTGCTCCGGTTTCCTCCCACATCCCAAAAACGTGCTTTTTAGGCTGATTGGTGTCAATAAATTGTCCCTGAATTGGATCTCCCTTAATCTGGCGCACGTATAATTCCCTAAATTTGCATCCCCTTTATTGTGGAGTCCACTAGAGGTAGACAAAAACGTCAACGATCGACGAAAGACTTGAATAAGGCACTCACTGAGTGTAAAAATGGGCGGTGCGGGCTTGTAGGGCCGAAGGGCCTGTTTCCTGTGCTGTTCTTTGTTCTGACATGATGGAACACTCTTCACCATGAATTCCACATGTTACAATCTTTGCTGGCAATACACATTCCGAACTACATATGTCCTGATCTCTCACCATTAAAGTTTGACTTGTTCCTTTGGCCCTTAAAATTTTAACTTCTTTACCTACTTCTCCTGGTACGCATTAGTAAACCTCACCCTCATAAATAAATTCTTTAAACAGATCTGGTACTTTTGTATCAACCAGCCCCTGACCACGCTGTACATTCTTTTACACCTCTTTCACTTCAACTGGGGTTTTCTTTCCCACTTTAACTAATGTCATTGGCTTATCCTGTCTTCCTAGTGCTAATCTTAAGCCACCAACTCTGCACTTTGTGTCCAACTTTATTATAATGAAAACAGTGAAGGTTTTTTATTTTTCTTCCACCCTCATATATTTCCTTTTTAACTTGAGGTAAACCATCCTTATTATCACCAACAAGATCCCTTTTGGAGGAAGGGTGTGGGTGAGGGGAACTTGTGAGGTGGGGTATGTGAAAGGCTTCTTGTGCTGATAAGGCTATACGTGGGAAATGCTTTTTGATTCCCAAGTTAACAGGTTTAAAACAAGGAAAGTTTTTATAAACACTCGAGAGTTGAAATAAAAATAGGAAATGCTGGAAAATACTCAGCAGGTCTGACAGCATCTGTGAAAAGAACAACCGAGTCAATGTTTAGAGTCCATATGGCTTTATTTCAAAGCTGAAGAGAGGTAGAAATGTAATGGACTTTACATTGTTGGAGAGAGGAGGTGGGGCAACATAGGTCTGTGAAAGGTGGGAGCTCAGCAGACAGAGTATTCTGCCTTTCTACAGAGCGACCAGACTTCTAAAGTGCTTCATTGGTTCTCAAGGGGTTTGGGACATCCTGAGATCATGAAAGGAACACTTGTCTTACTGCCAACTCAAACTGCTAGTTTGCAGAATGAGTGGAATGATGCTAAAACAGGACTCAACTGCTGCCCAAAAACCCTCATGGAAAAATCTGCATTCCCAATATCATCTGTGCCAAAGTCAGAAGAGTCTTTTCTACAAATAGGAAGGAAAACTCTCAGGTGGGAAGTCAGCCTGCATCTGTCTCTCATATTATCTCCCACAGACTATTTTTAGAACAGAATTGGTGACTTTCTTTCAGGAAACAGGTCACAGCTTGAATTCTGGCAGGTGTGACCGCAAATTATTCAAAAAGGGAGAGGGAGAGATACATTAAAATATCTCAATCAATAAGTCAAGCAAACTAAGAACTGAGTGAATGTGTGAAGAAAGTTGCTCCTTATCCCCAGTGAAAATAATAAAACAGGCCTGATGCATTTTTGAACAATATATCAAATCAAAAGACCCAATATTCTCCAATACCTGAAAACAGCCAAACACCGAGGACAGAACTACAGCTTTGAAGTAAACAACTAAAGATGTGTGTTACAAAAATACCTGATTACCTCACGGGAAAAAACATTGATTTATTTTGCTTTGACTCATTACAGATCACACTTGCTGTTTCCACATGTTAGCAAGTTCAAGTTGTCTGGATGATCAGAACAAATGTTTGTAGTCTTCAATTTTATTAAAGAGGAATCAGCAATCCCTGCAGGGGGTAAAGATAGTACCACTGGCAGCAGCTAAGTCAAAAACATTTCTCAAGTTCCAAAAACATGATCATAAATATCAAAAGTGCTTGAGGGGTACGATGGTGGTATTGTGGCCAGGGTGAGTAATCCAGAGGCACAGAAAATCTGGAAACCTTACAGAATTTATTTATTTGATTTGGGTTTATTATCATCACATGTATTAGCATACAATGAAAAGTATTGCTGCTTGCGCGCTGTTATAAACAAAGAATACTGTTCATGGAGAAGGAAAGGAGAGAGTGCAGAATATAATGTGACAGTCATAGCTAAGGCCTAGAGAAAAATCAGTTTAATACGAGGTAAATCCATTCAAAAATCTGACGGCAGCAGGGAGGAAGCTGTTCTTGAGGTGGTTGGTACGTGTCCTCAGACTTTTATATCTTTTCCCAATGGAAGAAGGTGGAAGGGAGAATGTCCGGGATGCATGGGGTGCTTAATAATGTTGGCTGCTGTTCTAAGGCAGTGGGAAGTATAGACAGTGTCAATGGATGGGAGGTTGGTTTGCGTGATGGACTGGGCTTCATTCACAATATTTTGTAATTTCTTGCAGTACTTAATTAAATCAGCAATAATTTGCTGCCATTGTTAATGCTGAACACTGGGGTAAAGAAAATGCCATCTGGTTTACTAATGCTCTTTAGTGAAGGGAATCTGCCACCCTTTCCTGGTCTAGCCAGAATGTGGCTCCAGACCCACAGCAATGTGTCAGAGCGGGTACTCTCACCTCTGAGTCAGAAGGTCATGGGTTCAAGTCTCAGCAACAGAGAACTAAATACAAAAATTGAAATTGACGTTTCAGTGCCATGCTGAAGGAATGCTGACTTGTTGGAGATGCCACCTTTCAGATGAGGACCCCATCCACCCTCTCAGGAGTGTGTAAGATATTCTCCCTGCTTTCCTGAAAATATTTATCTTTCAATCAACATTACAAAAAAGCAGGTTATCTTCTCATTATCACATTGCTGTTTGTGGCCTGATTGTCACATTTGTTACACTGCAAACTTTGAGATATCCTGTGGTTGTGGTGCTGTAAGAATGCAAGACCTACTATCAAAACACTCATTGTATTCAAGAAAGTGTCTTATCAGCACCTTCTCAAGGGCAATAGTTATAGCAATGCCCCCATCCCATGAATTAATTCTTAAGAATGAACTTCAGAAGCAACCGAAACTGCTTTACAGAAAACATCAGTCACCTTAAGATCAACCACCTTCTCAGATTCTTTATTCCCATCTGTTAATCGACACAAATTCCTTCTTTTCCAGACGGTAATGTTTAATCATAGTGTAGATTGCAAATATAAAAGCTTATGATTGAGTGTGGGTGTCTATTGAAACCAGATTGTGGAATGTTTGATGATATGGCTCATGGAAGACTGAATTCTTAAAAACTCAATGCCGATAACATCCATTCAAACACTGAGATCAAGATTTCCTTTTGAAACAAATATTCATCAGGGGAATATAGAACATTGCCAGAAAGATTTGATGTGGGGTAAGCATTTATCTGGAAGACACGTACAAAAGCAATATGCAAACACACACAAGTGGTATGTAAAGCTACAGAAGGTAATAGGAAAACTGACGTAAGTGTTTCACCTGATTATAAAGTACCCCAACGTAAAGCTACATTGTAGTGTACATTATTCTCTCAGAATCAAACACCTCTCGTGGCCCCATTAGCCATCAGCGCAAATCCTGTAATAGTCACTAAATTTCACAAGTGGCCAAAAAGAGGACTTGAGCCAGTGAGATCTGAGTTTGAGATCATCCCCACCTCGCACCAGTGACGTGGTCAGATTCACACCTAGAAAGGGCAAGGACCTGATTTCCATAAATTAACATAATCCTACATATTATTAAAAGCTTGATGTAGTAGCGTCCAATCACGATGCACTTCTATCTCCCCTTTGGCATGATGTCACGCTGGCGCAAATCACTGCTGGCTTGCAAAAGAGAAAAACCAGTTGTGCCGACTAGGCAGGGGGCATGGAGGTGTTTGTAGGCTCCCGAGGTTGTGGGGCAAGACTAGGTAGGCATTGCCCACTGGCAGTGCCAAATGGGCAGTGCCAAGGAGGCTCTGGCACAGGAGTTATCCTCCTCCATTACCTTGTGTGGTGGGGACGAAGGAGAAGGGAGAACCCCGATGCCTGTGACAGGGGTTTTGCCCTGATGCTTGTGGGAGGCATTGATGCGGGGCCTTTAATTTAACTTTTAGATCAGGGCAGCCTTCTTAAACAGCACACTGATTTCGGAGCCCTGGTGTTGCCAGTGTGTTCAGGCCCCGTCCCTCCAGCTGGCTGTGTAATTCTCATCAACACTTTAAACAGGTGAGAAATGTCTGTGTGGAGTTTGCACGTTCTCCCCATATCGGCTTTTGATTCCTTCCAGAATCCAAAGATGTGTAGGTTAGGTAGATTGGCTGTGTTAAATCACCCCTCAGTGTCCCATGACATGTAGGTTAGATGGATCAGCCATGGTAAATGGGCAGGGTTATGGGGATAGGATGAAGGGGAGGGCCTAAGCAGGATGTTCTTTTGGAGAGCTGGTGCAGACTCAATGGACCAAATGTTTCTCCTGCCTACAGTGCCATTCTGTCCAAAAGTAGGAAAGATCCCGCTTGCCCCCCCACCCCACCCGCACCCCTGCCCACCCCGGTCTTTCAAGTGAAGGTAGAAAACACCTCAATACGCAAAGAGTTATAGAGGTTTGGAACTTTCTTTCACAAAAGTTAGATCATTGTTACCTTTAAATCTTAGATTGATAGATTTTAGTTGGCTCAAAGTATTAAGGAATTTAAAGTATTTATGGGAGGCAACAGCTTAGTGGTATTATTGCTAAACTATTAATCCAGAAACTCAGCTAATGTTTTGGGGACCCGGGTTCGAATCCAGCCATGGCAGATGGTGGAATTGGAATTCAATAAAAAAATCTGGAATTAGGAATCTACTGATGACCATGAAACCATTGTCGATTTTCCCATCTGGTTCATTAATGTCCTTTAGGGAAGGAAATCTGCCGTCCTTACTTGGTCTGGCTTACATGTGACTCCAGAGTCACAGCAATGCGGTTGATTCTCAACAGTCCTCTGAACAAGAACAACCGAGAATGGGCAATAATGCTGACCAGACAGCGATGCCCATGTCCCACAGATTTTTTTTTAAATTGGGCAAAGATCAGTTGCATGCATTTAGGTCACAGCAAGGTTCTCATTGAATGGTAGAACAGATCCGAGGGGATAAATGACTAATTCCTGTTCCTGTTTCCCTAATCATGATTAATTGTAGCATCTTTTCAGATGCTAGTATTTATACATCCATCAAGTAATTTCTCTGATGGGTCACCCAAACTCAAAACACTGGCTCTATTCTCTCTCTGCAGATGCTGTCATACCTGCTGAGATTTTCCAGCATTTTCTGTTTTTGTTTCAGATACTGCATCTGTAGTAATTTACTTTTAACTCATTTTTCTAGTTCTTTTGAGCGTGTTACTGAAAATTGATACTCGTGTCAAAAGCAGGAGTCCTAGAGTGCAATCTTCCCAAAATTGCAGAGTGCTGGACCAGGCAAGGAAAGCTGTGTGAGACTCAGTGACTTCACGGGCACTTTTCTCACCTGACCAAACAGCACTCTGTGCAATTTCACTGTGCTGGCGAGGATCACACAGCCAGCTGGAGGGGCGGGGCCTAAACATGCCAGAAAAGCCAGGGTTCCGAGATCAGGGCACCATTTTTAAAGATCACTCCAAACTCAAAGTTAAATTAAAGGCTATTCTGATTGTCCCCTCCCCCCCCACAAGTCAGGCTAGTGAGAGGCATAGAGGAGAACTTCCTGATGATGGTGTTCTCTTGTATCTGCTACCCTTGTCCTTCTAGGTCGTAGTGGTCATGGTTTTGGAAGGTGCTATTGAAGAAGTCTTGGTGAGTTAATGCGGGCAATCTTGTAGATGGTACACGCTACTGCCGCGTGGCAGTAATGGAGGAAGTGCATATTTGTGGAAGGGATGGCAATGAAACGGGCTGTTTTGTCCTGGATGGTGTGGAGCTTTTTGAGTGTTGTTGGAACTGCCCCCATCCAGGCACTGGAGAGTATAGCACTGAAAAGCATTGTCCCGAACTTCACTGGGATTGGATAACATACTTTTGATATCCTGGTGTAACTTTGGTGGTTTATTGGAAATCCTGAAGCTGCAGTGAAAAGTCTGTAGAGGAGTCATTGAGACTCAGAATGTTACCTCTGTTTCTTTATCTATAGATGCTGCCAGACCTGCTGAGATTATCCAGAATTTTTTTTAGCAGAAAGGCTTGTTTTGGATAAAATTATGTCGCATAATTGTCAAAACTCTCCCTCAGTAGTTTGCTCGCAGGATTCCATACCTTTGGCCAAATTTTAAATTTATTTATTAGTGTTACATTAACACTGCAATGAAGTTACTGTGAAAACTCCCCTAGTTGCCACACTTCGCCACCTGTTAGGGCACACTGAGGGAGAATTTATCATGGCTAATGCACCTAACCAGCACATCTTTTGGGCAGTGGGAGGAAATCAGAACACTCGGAGGCAACCCACATAGATACGAGGAGAACGTGCAGACTCTGCACAGACAGTGACCCAAGCGGGAATCGAACCTGGGTCCCTGTTGCTGTGAGGCAGTGTGTGGATGGTCCCATGATTGGTATTTCATGAAAATGACAACAAAGCTGAGGTCCCTATCTGCTTCAAGAAGATGACCATCATCCTGGTGCCTACCAAGCAGCGTGGCCTTAATGACTATTGGCTGGTGGCTCTGACATCCATCATTATGAAATGCTTCGAAAGGTTAGTCATGGCATGGATCAATTCCAGCTTCCTGGATGACCTGGATCCACTACAGTTTGCCTACAACCGCAACAGGTCAACAGCAGACGCCATCTCCCTGGCCCTGCACTCAATCTGGAACACCTAGATAACAAGGACACCTATGTTAGACTTCTATTTATTGACTACAGCTCAGCCTTCAACACTATTACTCCTGTGAAACTCATCTTCAAACTCCGTGGCCTGGGCCTCAGCACCTTCCTCTGTGACTGAATCCTGAACTTCCTAACCCAGAGACCACAGTCAGCAAGGATAGGCATCAACACCTCCTCCACGATCATCCTCAACACCAGTGCCCCACAAGGCTGTGTTCTCAGTCCCTTACTCTACTTCTTATACACCTATGACCGTGTGGCCAAATTCCCCTCCAACTCGATTTTCAAGTCTGCTGATGACACCATCGTAGTGGGTCAGATCTCAAACAATGACAGAATGAGATAGAGAATCTGGTGAACACTTGCGGCAACAATAATCTCTCCCTCAATGTCAACAAAACAAAGACTATCGCTGTTTGCTGTGCAGACACATGGATTTGGGCCGGTATCTGTAGGAGTTTGCACATTCTCCCCGTGCTTGCGTGGGTTTTCTCCAGGTGCTCCGGTTTCCTCCCACACCCCAAAGATGTGCTATTCGGCTGATTGGAAGTAATAAATTGTCCCTAAATTAGTTTCCCTCAATGTGGATTGCCATAAAAACAATAGATAGGGGTCATGGGTAGAGGGGGGGACTGGTAATGTTAAAATGGTGGCGTGGGCTCTTTGGGCCAAAGGGCCTGTTTCCCGGGCTGTTTTTGTTGTTGTTCTTCTTCTTTGAGATTGTTATCAACTTCAGGAACTGTAAAGGATAACATGCTCCTGTCTACATCAACAGGGGCCAAATAGAAAGGGTTGAAAGTTTTAAGTTTTCAGGTGTCCAGATCACCAACAATCTGTCCTGGTCCCCCTGTGCTGACACTAGTTAAGAAAGCCCACCAATGTCTCTACTTTCTTAGAAGACTAAGGAAGTTTGGCATGTCAGCTACAACTCTCACCAACTTATACAGATGCATTACAGAAAGCATTCTTTCTGTTTGTATCACAGCTTGGTATGGGCTCCTGCTCTGCCCAAGACCGCAAGGAATTACAAAACGTCATGAATGTAGCCCAATCCATCAAGCAAACCAGCCTCCCATCCATTGACTCTGTCTACACTTCCCACTGCCTTGGCAAAGCAGCCAGCATAATTAAGGACCCAGGACATTCTTTCTTCCATCTTCCTCTGTCAGGAAAAAGATATAAAAGTCTGAGGTCACGTACCAACCAACTCAAGAACAGCTTCTTCCCTGCTGCTGTCAGACTTTTGAATGGACCTACCTTGCATTAAGTTGATCTTTCTCTACACCCTGGCTACCACTGTAACACTACATACTGCACTCTCTCCTTTCCTTCTCCATGAACGATATGTTTTGTCTGTATAGGGCACAAGAAACAATACTTTCCACTATTTGTTAATATATATGACAATAACAAATCAAATCAAATCAAAATGATCATATAACGTTACAAGGAATATTACCTATTTCCTTAGTATTATCCTGAGGGAATGCTGCACTGTTGGAGGTGTGGTTTTTTTTAGATAAGGTATTAAATCAAGACATTAATTACCCTTGTAAAAGCATTATTTGAAAAACAGGAGACAGGAACAAGAGACAACAATTATTTCTTAATGAATATCTAATACATATTATTTGATCATTCATTTCATTGCTGAGCGCAAATTGTCTGCCACCTTTCATGCATTACACCAGTGACTACATTAAAAAATAATACTTAATTGGTTTTAAAGTGCTCTGGGGCTTCCTGAAGCTGGAAACGGAAGACCCTTCTTTTCTTTCAAGCACACTAACAGATATTTTAAATTCTCGGTCTGATCAAGCGTGCAATTGTACATCCTGCCCACTGGGCGGCTTTGCAGTCATCTGCAGAGTTACCTGAAAGCTTTGGGCTGATTGAAGTGTACAAGTTACTGCAGAGAAATGGCATCAGAATTTAATCCCGGCCACTCGCTCAGCGGCTCTGCACAGCGATGGAAATGGCTGATCCCGGTTGGAGCAAGTGATTTGATACTGTTACATCATCTACAGCAAATGTTCTGAATTTCTGCATCCCAAGGACTGTAACTTAGAAGGTTGTTAAATTTCCCATTTTCGAATGGATTTCAGCAATGATGAATCACAAGTTCCAGTCCTTGTTATTAATTTAGTCAGTGAGTTTCTGAATAACTTGCATTTATACCTTCCTGTTTTAATTATAAATGTTGCTGCATTCTAATTCTAAAATAACCCGTACCTTACATTCATGGTGATATAAAATGCAGTTGGATGTTAAAATTATTTGATTTATGCATAGGGTGTAATTGCAACCTTCAACAGTAATAATAGACATTTGTTTTTATCATAGACGGAAGCAGAAGTTTAGACTAACTGAATCCTCACTTGGTATTGACTTTCCCTGGTTGTCTGCTGTTTCTCGGTGGCAGGCTGACTGTTTAATGAGAATTGGACCTAATTAACATCGAACCAACAGACCAGGGCGTGGAAAATGAGCTCCTGGGTGATCAGGCACCTTCTCTGCCAGCAGGTTCTGGGTGGAGTACAGAATACTCTTCACCCATTCAATGGTATTCAATTTCATTGGCGCTCCATTGCAGGATTATAACCCTCGCTGCTGATTCAGGTTATGTTGTTAAGCACCAGCTTCAAATCCACCCATGCTGTTTCTGCTGAATGAGTTTAAACTTCTCTCCTCAACAGTCACTGAAGCAGCTTCACTCTTTGAGTAAATATCATAATGCAGGTACAAACGTTCCTTGTGTTGTCCTAGTTTAGTGTTGTTTTTTAAATTTCAAAATTCATTTTATTTTCCTTTATAGAAACCCTACAGTGCAGAAGGAGGCCATTTGGCCCATTGACTCTGCACCAATAACAATTCCACCCAGGCCCTATTCCGCTAACTCCATATATCCACCCCGCTAATCCCGCCAACCTATGCATCCTGGGACACTGAAGGGCAACTTAGTACGGCCAATCAACCTAACCCGCATACCTTTGGACTGTGGGAGGAAACCAGAGCACCTGGAGGAAACCCATGCAGACACGGGGAGAACATGCAAACTCCACACAGACATTATATGCTGAGGCTAATTCAGCAATTGGTTTTATAATTTTGTTTTCCTACTGCAAATTTCCCCTTTATAAATAATTTTCAGTTTCCAGTTTTCATGATGAGATTCTAAGCAGGGATTCAATTAGTTTGCTCATTTTTGCAGTGAGGGAGGTGTTATATTTTGGTGATGCAAATTGTGTAGAAAGCAGAATGTAAAGAAAAACAGAGTAAATTGATAGGGCGGAAAAAAATGTGATTTACACGAACTTGTAGAATAGAATCCCTATTATGGCCCATTGACCCTGCACCAACAATCCCACCCTGTAACCCCACATATTTACTCTGCTAATCCCCCCTGACACTGAGGATTAATTTAGCGTAGCTAATCAACCTAACCTACACATCTTTGGACTGTGGGAGGAAACTAGACCACTTGGAGGAAACCCACACAGACACAGGGAGAACATGCAAATTCTACACAGACAGTCCCCTGAGGCTGGAATTGAGCCCAGGTTCCTGGCACTGTGAGGCAGTAACACTAACTACTGTGCCACTCAAATGCCACTCTGGTCCCCAAACAAATGTCCTCTTATACTGTGGCTGGGTAGAGTCTGCAAGATATAATGCCAAAATGATTTAATGGGATCACTCTCCTCTTCACAATTTGAAGCCTGCCATGGGTCTTGTAATCGTGTGTCCCTTGAAGGGGGCGAGCTCTTTGGGGACCATCTGACTCATTCAGTCAATCGGGCTGGAGTGCACAGATCCCCGGGGCTGAGCGCAGGTTTTCATGGCCAGTTAGGAGTCTGGATTCATGGAATGTGGTAGCCTTTATCTCACACTCTCTACATAGTTCCTTACCTTAATAAACTGTTTATTCATTAACCTATTTGATCGTTACCCTCTTTGCAAGATACAACAAGTCTATTGTATATTAACTGGATCCATGAAGGAGGTCATTATGATAACAGGTGTAAGGATCTGATCTCCCACATTGTCCAGATAATAATATTGGTAACACAGAAAATCAATGACATCGCAGTAATGTGATATACAACACCTTGAAATGTTAATTGTCCTTCTACCAAAGAACTTACACCAACTGGTAAGGTTTATATTGATGCTTCACTGATGAGATGCTTTTATTAATCTATATTTCACCTGAAATCCCCTTTTAAATTCTCACTGAGAAAGGAGAGCAGGAATTGATCATTCAGTCCTTTGAGCCTGTTCTATCATTCAATAAAAGCATGGCTGATATTCAACCTCAGCGTCACCTGCACTACCTGGGGAGCCCCTTAGTTCACAAAGTTTATTGATCTCAGTCTACAATCTACTCAGCAACTGTGCATCTACAATTCTGTGGGCTAGAGAATTCACAAACCTTCGAGTGAAGATATTTCTCTTGATTGCAATCTCTAAAGGCCAAACAATTATTCTGAGATTGACCAATGGTTTCAGATTCTCCAACCAGAGGAAACATCTACCCCTCAAGAATTTTGCTTATCAACGGGAGGCTTTGCCAGATGGGTCATAAAGATTTGCAGTTTAATTTTGAATGTGATTAGCTATTGGACCATGTCAAAACAGTCATTC
This sequence comes from Carcharhinus amblyrhynchos, assembly GCF_965287045.1. NCBI lineage: Eukaryota > Metazoa > Chordata > Chondrichthyes > Carcharhiniformes > Carcharhinidae > Carcharhinus > Carcharhinus amblyrhynchos. The sequence goes on from NC_137347.1 coordinate 43,889,953, forward strand.
TTATTCTAATCAGGTGCCTAGATGCTGAAATTTAACAATGAGCAATAACTTGCTACAAGTATAAGATTTTTTTAAAAAGTAAGTTTAATCCCTTTCCCACCAGCTTACACTACCCGCTCCAAAGTAGATGACTGTGCACAGGCCTGACACATAAATGTCTTTGAAACATGATAAACAAGGCTGGAGGCTACTAACCTTGTAAACTATCCGTCCCAAGCTCCAACCCTGTGTTTGAAAGCTTCCCAGCCTATTCCCCAAAGACCTAACAGACTTATTCTAATGTCCTCATACAGCTTTGTTTTTAAATAGGTTTGCATTTTTTTATTTTTCTTTCTCCCAGTTCTGCCCCTTTAACTTATCGAATTCAAAGATCTATAGTTCCTTCCATTGACTCTTGCTGGAGAGTGGATACTTCTGCCTTTTATGTCCTTTTTTTTGTCTCTTATTCATACAAAATGAGGAATGCAATTATCTCTCCATCAAGGTTCTGATATCCAGTTTCCTGAACGAACACAGTCTGTTTTTCAGTCCTGTCACAGACAAATCCATACAACATTGCCTTTCATTCTTCAGCCTTATTCTACAATTCATTTATTAATATTCACATTCTTTGCACTATACTGAGCATAGAAATTAGGACACATTTGTAAAAAAAATCTACACCAGAAGCCTGATGAAGTGTAGTGCTGGAAGAACACAGATTGACTGGAAGCTGTTATACCATTTGGTTATTAAATTTAAAATTAATTTTTAATAATTGTATCCATCAAATTTACAGCAGCTGTTCTGTGTCGAGTAACCGTTTGCTCGATATTATTACTAGTGAGCTAGACCCATTTTGCGAATCTTTACTATGAAAGAATGCAGCTGCTTTCTAGCTTTTAAGGAAAGATCACAGTTGAGTTTGTGAAATGCATTCGAAACAATTAAGCTGAATGTGATTTCTCAGTTGTGATGGTATTCAAACATGTTTGGACCTGACTGGTTGCTTCATTATCCACGTTCTTAGCTGAAATATTTCTGAAGAGGGAAAAGGGTTAAGAATATTCTTCATGCCAGCCATTCAAATACTTTTGAGACACTTAACATCAATTTATGGATTTTTGGATCAATCATTACATCAGTTATCAGAAAGGAAATGACATGAAGAACAACCTGGCCAGGGTATTTTCCCTTCTGTTAAACTGAAATGCAAGAAGCAACATTCTTCCCTACGATGGCTTTCAAGACTTTGTTTTAAGTTGACTGGAACATCCACTGAGCATCTGAATTCCATTACAATAAATGGTCATGACCCATTGAAAAGGTTAATTGTGTACAATATTTTGTAAAACACCACGCTAATCCTTTTTAGCAAGTTCAGCTCTCTCCTGATGATTCTTTTATTAAATGCACCTTCAGCATTGCAAATAACAATCTGGATTCATAAGCTTCTAGGTCTGGTCCCTGGCCTGTGTAGAGTCAATTGATCTCAGTTAAGGACGGAAAAGAGATTGCAAAATTGGCCTCAATACTTTCTAGACTGGGAATAATGGGGGAGGTTGGAGTGGGGGTGGTCGGTGGTCAGTAGAGAGGAATTGTCTGTTTGGAATGTTGGGCAGGAACAGGGTGGGGTTCAGTTAAGTTGTTTACTCTGATACGATAAGCTGCTGACACTCACCACCAGGTCTCTGAGTTGAACAATGATACCAAATGATTGTTGTACACTCGCATCAAACAGCATCTTCAGAGAGGAGACAGGGCGAATACTGATGGAAACAAAGATCTAAGAGAACAAAGAAAATTCAGCACAGGAACAGGCCCTTTGGCCCTCCAAGCCTGCACCGACCATGCTGCCTGACTGAATTAAAACCCTCTACCCTTTTGGGGACCATATCCCTCTCTTCCCATTTGTATTTGTTCATGTATTTGTTTAGACACCCCTTAGAAGTCACTATTGTATCTGCTTCCACTATCTCATCCAAAAAGTCAATTTTCTTGGAGAGAGTCGAGGTGTAAACTCAATGTGATTAGCCAAGGGAAAGTGCAGGTAAATGACTATTGGGTGAGATTCAGAAGTGAGAACCAATTATATCAGCACTATTGTCTCCCCAGCTGAGATCGAGAATCTGACAATTGAGCCAGTGGCCTTCCCTGTCAGAAAATTAAAAGGATGTAACCTGACGCTAAAGGCTTAACAAGGAGGGAAATAATGGGAGGAATGAATGCAGGATGTGTTCCTGTCCTATGTTGCACAAAATAAAGAATGTATTGAGATAGGGTATGAAACATTTGGGTTAAAATCATGTCAAGATGTTTTGTTGCATCAGACAAAACAGGGATCTAGTTATAGAACGTGTTATACTGTGAATTTATTAAAACCCTGATCTTGAATAATATGTAAACATAGAAACTAGAAATAGGAGAAGGCCATTTGGCCCTTTGAGACTGCTCCACTGTTCATTTTGATCATGGCTGATCATCAAATTCAATATCCGGATTCCTCTTTCACCTTCCCCCATATCTCTTGGTCCCTTTAGACCCAAGGGCTATAACTAATTTCTTCTTGAAATCAGACAATGTTTTGGCTACATTCTGCAGTAGTGAATACCATATATTCACCACCCTCTGGGTGAAGAAACTTTTCCTCACCTCAGTTCTAAAAGGTTTACTCCTTATCCTCAAACTATTACCCCTAGTTCTGGACTCACCCACGATTGGGAACATTCTTTCTGAATCTACCCTGTCTAACCCTATTAGAGATCCCCTCTCACTCGTCTAAACGCCAGTGAATATAATCCTAACCGACTTAGTCTCTCCTCATGTGACAGACCTACAATCCCAAGAATCAGCCCGGTAAACCTCCGCTGTACTCCCTCTACAGCAAGGACATCCTACCTCAGATAAAGACAGCAAAACTGCACACAATACCCCAGGTGTGGCCACATCAACACCCTATACAGTTACAGTAAAACATCCCTTTCCCTTGGATCTGCAAAGAATGTGTAGTTTCTGAGATTTGAGTCTTCCAGCAGTTTTATTAAGAAGAGTGTATTAGGTTAGGACAAAATGTGGAACTTTAAGGATGCATAAATATGACACAGGAGATGCATACATTATATTAACCACGTTAGAAAGCTAAAAATATATTCACAATTTGTATAAAGTTTATTTGTAAATCTGCAATTCAGTCATTCTGTCAAAATCAATGAATGAGCTTGATCTGTCGTGTATTCTTATATTTTGTAACCAGTCTCCATTTAATCTGCATTTGTAAAACTGCATTATAACTTTTAGTCTATGAATAGGTGTGTTTTTCTTAAAGCATCCACATTTACTTTTGATTAAAGATAGTAATTCTATCAATTTTCAACTGAATTTAGTTACAATTTGATGCAAGGAACGGATGAATTTATCATTAATTCAAATATTGCTTTGCTAAAATCTCTTAGTTTTAATTCTTTGGGTATGCATCAATGGGAGGTGTCTGATTACTCTTAAAACCATCCATTCTTTCTTTAGTTAAGAGGAGCCCAATGACAAAAGGGTGCACATGACACTGATGTAACGACAAAGCAAAATTTGAAGCTTAATGATAAAATGGCTGACTTATATATGTTTCTGAGTCTGCATGGTCAAATGAGTTTGACATTTCTTGAATTGAGCAGAGAGTCAGAAAAGCAAAATAAAACATTGTTTATTGCTTCAGGCCAGCATTGTAATGGCATACCAGCCATCCAACACTGAAACAATTGCTGTTCATTTGTACCTAATGAGTCTGCCTGTTAGCTGTTTAATGGGTGAAAGAGTTTAAACACAGAAACGTAACTGGCAATAAAGAGAAAGTCAAAGTAATTCTTGGATGTTAAATGAATCACACAGATTAACTGATTGAAATATCTGTTTTCTAAACTGCTCTGGAGTCATATATATGTTTATCTGTATTTAAAATCAAACCAAATACATCATTTATCCTGAAGGATTTATTTTGCAAATATAGAAAAATCTTAACACAATTTCTAATTAGACCTTTTTGATAAGAAAGTACAATGAAGCAATTTGAGTATAATCGTAATATGACTCCAGTTCAAGGCGATATTATGTTTCATCATTGTTGTTAATTTGGCAAAGTAAAACATTATGATATACCAAGAACAAACAAAGAACAAAATCAGCCCGGGAAACAGGCCCTTCGGCCCAACGAGCCCGCGCCGCCATCTCAACACCACCAGTCCACCTCTCTACCCATGACCCCGATCTAATATGTGTAAGCTGTTACCACATGTGCTGACCAATTCCTGGAACTCGAGGCCAGAATTTTCCTGCAAGCTTCAGGATTTTCCAGGATTGAGACTGACACAGGGAGATTCCAGGAGGCACCCTCCTAGTTGCCCACCTCCATCCAACTAAGGATGTTCAGTGGACTCCCAATGCTGTCAGACAAAACAAAGCTGGTCAGAAACATGGACAGCTGCACTGGGAGATGTGGGTGCTGCTGATCCAGGTAGGTGATTGGAAGGGCACCTGAGGATCAGAGGGGAAATGCTTCCAGATGCTGGGCCAAGAGGGTCTGACTGTACTGCCTGTAACACCTTTTTTGGGGGGGTGGGGGAGTGGAGCGTCTGGCTCCAATTGGTCCCTATTCTGCCGCGAGGATGGAGAATGCAGCTGGTAGCCTCTGCATGGGGCAGAATGGCCATGCCAATACCAGTGAAACGCCAGTGTGCCATCTAAATTGCCACTAATTGGGGCCTTAAATCTGCAAATTGGTTGCCTGCCTTGTTTCAACAGGCAGCTGATCTGTCACCCTAATAACCATGGGAAACCTTCCCAGTGGCAGGTATGCATTAGGAAGCCATACCAAGTTGCTCCCCACTCTTCTTCTGGCACTGCAGCCTGTAAATCTTCCCATACAGGCTGGGAATATTCCACCCCAAAAGTCAAAAGGAATGGCGGAGCTTTTATGTGAGATTGTTTTTTGGAAAAGAGGCACATAGATTCATATAACTTTAGCTAGAAAGAGGCACTAACAACAATTTGGTTTAACCCAACAGGGTTAAGTGAGGCACACCAACCACACAATGCTGCAAATGGCTGCATAGCGTTTTTGTACCAGGAAATTATAAAATGGCTTTGCTAATGCCTAAAGGATCTGCTACCAGTTTCACTTATTTATCATGTGGGTTTTTAATTGTGACAGGCACTGTGAGTGGCCAGATGTTTAAATGTTTACGTGACATTCCTTACCTGTTATTTTAATGCGGTGTAAAAGGATCTAAAAGATTGGCTGTATTTGCAGATATCCAAGTTTGGTTTCAGTCTGGTGCCCAGACCTGTGAAAATTGGAATGGATGTTAATTCATCAGTCAGTCAGTATGACTAACTACTACTTGACTTTGGTCCACTACTGCCCAGCTTTCAATGCAAATTGCCTCAAAAATCATCCCTTGGTTGTCGTCTTCTCAAACACTTACTGCTCTCCCACGACATGCATACAGATTAATCAATTAGTCGGTGCACAAGAGAGATGACATTAAAACATAGATGACCCACACAATATCAGTTAATTGTACATGTTACTCTATCACCTGAATGATCAAAAGCTGTGCTTCATGAATATGTAAAGGGTGCAACTTATTATGCAACATCTCAAAAATCATTCGGCACAGCCTGTATTTGGTGCGGTTACACACACACATCTCAAGCACAGATTGCCTTCCCTTCCCCCACAGGTGACATCATAGCTCCAGCAGCATGTTACAGAAGCAGACATTAACCATTGAGGGGAAATCACAGAATACAGAGCAAGATGCATGGCTGGCAATGTAGGTTATGTTCTATATAGATAAGGGAGACTGTGCACTAACTACCTGATTCAGTCACGCAGAGATTTCTCTTAGGTGAAATAAAAAGATCATTATAATCCTCAACTGCAATATTTATCCTATTACCATCCTTAAGGCACTTTTATATTGCACGAGTGCCACTGCTTTCACACAGGACAGCTATTACAGATTTTATGCAGTCAGCCACAAGGCAAATGTGAAATTGCTAGAGTTCACTAAATCCAGCTGCACAGGACCCAATCTTGAGAGTCCTGACACCACAGGGGGTGGGGGGTGGGGAAAGGGTCTTGGGCAATATAAAATCATTTTTCTTTCACTGGCATTTTTTGCAACACCAATGGGTGAGTGGGCAGGGATTTGACAGATGGAATATAACGTGGCAAAATGTGAAGGTCTCCATTTTGGAAGGAAACATTCAAAAAAAATCAGAATATTTTTTGAATAATGAGGGACTGGGAAATGTTTGCGTTCAGAGGTACGTGCTGTGTATGTGAAGTTAATCACAGGTACAGCAAGCAATTAAAAATTCAAATGATGAAAAGCGTAAAAAAAAGGTTTACTACAAGGATGCAAAGCATTGGTAAGATCACATCTGGAGTGTTGTGTACAGTTTTGGTCTCCTCGTTTAGGAAAGGACACACTTGTCCTAGAGGTAATGCAGCATATGTTCACTAGACAGGGGACTGTCCTACGAACAGAGATTCAGTAGTCTATGCATAAATTTTCAGTACAAAGCATCCAGCAGGATCTGCACCCCACTCCCCAGTTAAAACATTTACATCCTCCCCCACCGACACACAGTGGCAGCTGTGTGCACCATCTACAAGATGCAGAATGAAAGGCAATCTAATGTATAATTCTTAAACGGTTTTTGGAAAAAAAAAGATGGGATGTGCGGCATCAGTGGCTACAGCAGAATTTATTGCTCATCCTTAATTTCCCCTTGAGAAAGTGGGTAGTGAGCCACCTTCTTGCAGTCTATAGAGTACAGGTACACCAGCAGTGCTGTTAGGGAAGGAGTTCCAGGATTTTGACCCAGCAACAGTGAAGAAACGGTGATATATTTCCAAGTCAGGATGATGTGTGACTTGGAGGAACACTTGCAGGTGGTGGTGTTCCCATGCACTGCTGCCCTTCTCCTTTTGAAATGGGCGAGGTCGTGGGTTTAGAAGGTGCTGGTGAAGGAGCCTTGGCGAGTTGCCTCTCATTCTGCTTCTTGCAGATGGTGCACACTGCTGCCAATGTGTGTGTGTCAATGATGGAGGACGTGAATGTTTAAACAGATGAATGGGATGCAAATCAAATGAGCTTCTTTGCCCTGGATGGAGTTGAATTTCTTGGGTGTTTCTGGGAGCTGCATCCATCCAGCCTAGAGGAGAGCATTCCATCACACTCCTGATTTGTGCCTTGTGGATGACGGACAGGCTTTGGGGAGTCAGGAGGTGAGTTATTGCAGAATTCCCAGTGTCTGACCAGCTTGACAAGGTAGATGCTGAGAATGTATCACCTGGCTGGTGAGTCTAGAACACAGGATCATAACCTCAAAATAAAGGAGCAATCATTTGGGACTGAGATATGAGAAATTTCTTCATTCAGAGTGTGGTGAAGTTTCAGAATTCACCTGTACCAGAGAGCTGTAGCTGTTCAGGCATTGAGTCTGTTCAAGTCATAGGTTGGTAGATTTTTGGGTGCTTTGGGAAGTAGGATATGGTGAGGTTGAGGTAGAAAATTAGCTGCGATCCTGTTGAATAGTGGAATGGGTGCAAAAGGCTAAATATCCAACTCCAGCTCCTATATTTGGTACCTGTCAGTGAAAAAAAGAGTTGGTGCACTGTTAGTTATGGTAATGAGCCACAAAGCCTTTCAAAATCACTTGTCTGATCCGTGCCCTTGTCAGTGAGGATGTTCCCAGTCCCCAGTGTTCCCTCCATGAAGTAGCAGTGATGCTTTCCATTGTCGAATAGCTTACCAACACACAGTATCTGGCTGACTTGCTGATGCTCCTTTGAACTGAACCACAAGATGAATCAGTGCCTTAAAGACAACTGGACAGGAGTACCGAATAGAGAGAAATAAAGCAAATAAGCTTTGTAATAGCTGTAACAGTTTTATATTCCTCCAAAAATATAGGAATGTGCATGTGTTATAACAATCACATAGAAGCATTTCTTGCTACCCAGGGACAAATAATCAGCCTAGCTAAACAAGGTCACGGATAAATGAAAGTCAAGAATCAAGCTTTCCAAACAGACTGTACTGCAGTTTGGATTACCATGAATCAGAGACCTGGAAATGTGCTTTATCAGGTTTCACTAATATCACTTGTATCAAACTGGAATACATTAATATATTAATGAAATTAACCAATTTACTTAAAGTTTTATACAGACCTATAGTTATATGATTCATCTTTACATCAATAAATTAATCTCATTTATGGATCATAACAATTCCTTTGCCTGCAGCAACACTAATTAAAAGTTTGATGAGATTAACTCTTTTCACTTCAGCCAGACAACTGTGTTACTAAAGTATATCTTTTCCTATTATCATGGATTGCTCCCCACATTTATTGTTAACTTACGCATTAAGATTGCAACATCACCAACTAAACAAATGAAAGAAATCTACAATTTGGATTATGACCTTGCTGAGTTAGTCTATTCAGACTGGACTGTGATGTGGCTACAATTAAACTCCAGCCCCAACTGGAGATTGCATGTAAACTAATACGGAACAAACCTGCCTTGATATGGGTCTTTCACAATTCCGAGATGCCCCAAAAAGACTTCATAGCTACACAAATATGTTGATGCGTAGACACTGTTGTAACGTAACAAGATGTGGCAGCCCGTTTGCGCACAGCAAGATCCCACTTCAGGAAGCATATGGGAGGGCATACTCCTGTCTACATCATTGGGGATGAAGTAGAAATATTTCAGAGCTTCAAGTTTCTAGATGTCCAGATCACCAACAACCTGTCCTGGTCCCCCTATGCCAACATTATAGTTAAGAAAGCCCACCAACACCTCTACTTTCTCAGAACACTAAGGAAATCTGGCATGTCAGCTACGACTCTCACCAACTTTTATAGATGCACCATAGAAAGCATTCTTTCTGGTTGTATCACAGCTTGGTATGACTCCTGCTTTGTCCAAGACAGCAATAAACTACAAAGGGTCGTGAACGAAACCCAGTCCTTCACTCAAACCAGCCTCCCATCCATTGACATTGTCTATCCTTCCCACTGCCTCGGAAAAGCAGCCAGCATAATCAAGGACCCCGTGCCCCCTAGACATACTCTCTTCCACTGGGAAAAAGATACAAAAGTCTGAGGTCATGTACCAACCGACTCAAAAACAATTTATTTCCTGCTGCTATCAGACTCACATTAAGTTGATCTTTCTCTACCCCCTAGCTATGACTATAACACTATATTCTGCACTCTCTCTTTTCCTTTTCTATGGACGGTATGCTTTGTCTTTATAGCGAAAGAAACAATACTTTTCACCCTACACTAATACAAATGTCCAGGGGTATCAAGTGTTTAGGAAGGATAGGCAGGAGGAAAGAGTGGGGGGGCGTAGCTCTGCTGATTAAGGATAGCATCAAGGTGGTAGCAAGGGATGATATTGGAGCCAAGGAGCAGAACGTGGAATCGTTGTGGGTGGAGATTAGGAACAGCAAAGGGAGGAAGACGCTGGTGGGTGTCGTCTATAGGCCCCCGAATAATGATCTGGAGGTGGGGCGGGCTGTTAACGCGCAAATAAGTGCGGCGTACAGGAATGGGACGGCCGTAGTTATGGGGGATTTCAATCTGCATATTGATTGGTCGACCCATGTTGGACACGGTGGGCTCGAGGAGGAGTTCTTGGAATGCTGCCGGGATAATTTCCTTGAACAGTGTGTGTTGGAGCCGACGAGGGAGCGAGCTATCTTGGATCTGGTGCTATGTAATGAGGCAGGTAGAATTAGGGACCTTGCGGTGAAGGATCCTCTTGGAGAGAGTGATCATTGTATGGTGGAGTTTCTGGTGCAGATGGAGGAGGAGAAAGTGGGTTCCCGGACACGCGTCCTTTGTTTGAATAGAGGGGAGTACGGTAGGATGAGAGAAGAATTGGCGAATGTGGACTGGGAGAGTGCATTGGAGGGAGGGTCTGCTGAGGAGCAGTGGAGGATCTTTAAGGAGATCTTTCTTGGTGCTCAGCAGAAATTTATTCCGATGGTCAAAAAGGACTGTAGGAGGAGAGGTAATAAGCCGTGGATAACGAAGGAGGTGAAGGAAAGTGTTAAATTAAAAGCGGAGGAATTTAGAGTAGCTAAGAGTAGTGGACGAGAAGAGGATTGGGAGAGGTTTAAATGTCAACAAAGATTGACAAAGAAGCTGATAAAGGAGGGTAGGAGAAACTATGAAGCTGGGCTAGCGCTTAATATAAAAAAGGATAGCAAGAGTTTTTGTAAATATATAAAAAGGAAGAGGCTGGCTAGGGTGAACGTTGGTCCTTTAGAGGATGAGAAAGGGGACCTAGTGGTAGGGGATGGGGATATGGCTAAGGTATTGAATAACTATTTTGTTTCTGTCTTCACGGAGGAGGACGTGAATAATTTGCCGGGTGTTAGCGATGGAAAGGTGGTAGGACTGGAGGGTCTTAATGACATTACTGTTACTAGAGAGGCGGTGCTCGACAGACTGGAGGGGCTGATTGTGTACAAGTCCCCAGGACCGGATGGAATGCATCCGAGGGTTCTGAAAGAAATGGCGGAGGTGATAGTGGATGCCTTGGTGGTTATTTTCCAGACGTCGCTGGATTCCGGGGAAGTGCCGGAGGATTGGAAAATGGCTAATGTTACGCCGTTGTTTAAGAAGGGTGCCAGGCAAAAGGCAGGGAATTATAGGCCGGTTAGTTTAACGTCTGTGGTAGGTAAAATGTTAGAATCCGTCATTAAGGAGGAAATTGTGAGGCATCTTGAAGGGAATTGCTTGATAGAGCAGACGCAGCACGGTTTCATTAAAGGGAAGTCGTGTCTGACAAATTTACTGGAGTTCTATGAGGATGTGTCTAGGGCAGTGGATAGAGGAGAGCCGGTGGATGTGGTCTTTCTGGATTTTCAGAAGGCGTTTGACAAAGTACCTCATAAGAGGTTATTGCAGAAGGTCAGGGGACTTGGAGTTGGGGGTAGGGTGTTAGCGTGGATAGAGGATTGGTTGTCAAATAGGAGGCAGAGAGTGGGGGTCAACGGGTGCTATTCGGATTGGCGGATGGTGACTAGTGGAGTGCCCCAGGGGTCAGTGCTGGGGCCTCAGCTTTTTACCATTTATATAGATGATCTGGAGGAGGGAACCGAGTGTAGGGTGTCGAAATTTGCTGATGACACCAAGATTGGGGGAACGGCAAATTGTGCGGAGGGTGTGGAGAGTCTGCAGAAGGATCTAGATAGGCTGGGCGAATGGGCCAGGAAATGGCAAATGGAATTTAATGTTGGCAAGTGTGAGGTGGTCCACTTTGGTAGGAAGAATGGTAGGAAGGACTATTACTTACGTGGCGAAAATCTGCAGCAGACGACGGTGCAGAGGGACCTCGGGGTCCTTGTGCATGAGTCACAAAAACCCAGCTTGCAGGTGCAGCAGGTGGTCAGGAAGGCAAATGGGATGCTGGCCTTCATAGCGAAGGGGATTGAATATAAAAGTCTTGCTGCAGCTGTATAGGGCATTGGTGAGGCCGCAGCTGGAGTACTGTGTGCAGTTTTGGGCGCCGCACCTGTGCAAAGATATTTTGGCCTTGGAGGGAGTGCAGAGGAGGTTTACTAGGCTGATACCGGAGTTGAGGGGGTTGAGCTATGAGGAGAGGTTGAATAAACTAGGCTTGTACTCGTTGGAGTTTAGAAGAATGAGGGGAGATCTCATTGAGACATATAAGATGATGAATGGGATGGATAGGATAGAGGTGGAGAGACTCTTCCCGCTCAAAAAAGACACTAGGACTAGGGGGCACAGCCTCAAGATAAAGGGGGGGCGTTTTAGAACGGAGTTGAGGAGGAACTTCTTCACTCAAAGGGTGGTGAATCTCTGGAATTCTCTACCCGTTGAAGTGGTGGAGGCTGCCTCGCTAAATATTTTCAAGAAGCGGGTTGATGGGTTTTTGATAAGAGAGGGAATTAAGGGTTATGGGGAGAGGGCGGGAAAGTGGAACTGAACCACGACAGATCAGCCATGATCTTATGGAATGGCGGGGCAGGCTCGAAGGGCCAGATGGCCTACTCCTGCTCCTATTTCTTATGTTCTTATGTTCTTATGTGACAATAATAAATCAAACCAAAATCACACCAGGCCTGCGAGAAAAGGACATCGCTTCAGGGGAATCCTGTAACAATCCTGAAATATGACTCTGGTTTTTTTGGATATACTTAGGCTAACTAGTTCACTAACAAGTGAAAATGTCTTCTTTACTGGGGCTGCAATGATCACCTTTCCATAAGGCAGGCGAAGCACGTTTTTTATTTACAATCTGTAAAAGGTCTAAAGAGTTCGTATCTACCTATTTTTTCTTGAGAGTGTGTGTGTGCACAGTGCATGCTCGCGTGTGCATACTTGTATATACATCGAGTGATTGATGTATGAAGAGAGATTGGGTCGAGTGGACCTGTAGCCACTGGAATTTAGAAGAATGAGAGAGGATCTCATTGAAACGTATAAAATCTGACAGGGCTGGACAGACTGGATTCAGGGACATTGTCCCCTGTGGCAGAACAAGAAATTAGTCTCAGGATACAGGGTAGGTCATTTAGCACTGAGATGAGGAGAAACTTCTTCATTCAGAGGATGGTGAACCTATGGAATTCTCTACCACAGAAAGCTGTGGAGGCCAAATCACTGAACATGTTTAAGAAGGAAATAGATAGATTTCTAGACTCTAAAGATATTAAGGGATATGGGGGTGTTGAGATAGAGAATCTGCTATGATCATATTGAATGGCAGAGCAGGATTGAATGGCCAAACTGCCTACCCCTGCTCCCAGTTTCATGTTTCCACAGTTTCTGTCTAGCGTTAGACTTTTTGGTCAACATGTAAATAAATTATCCTCTTCATTTAAACCCACAAAAGCTTACTATTGGTTACTAAAGAAATAACCACATACTTTAGTGGTAGATATTGTCGGTGAAGATTCACTGGGCTGAAGGGCCTTTTCTGTGCTGTATGACTCTATAGGCCCAATTTTACCATCGCGTTATGCCTGTTTTCAGTTGTGAAAACTTGGTGAGGCGAGTAGCATGATCCACGCCCACATTGGCATTTGCATTCATTTAAATTGTCTTAATGGGCTGCACGCCCAAACTTACTGGCATTGCCCCCTTTACCACCGCATTCACCCATCTGGAATCAGCGTGAAACAGACATGCTCCACAGAAGTCCAGTTGGGTACTCCAGTTAGTGAGGAGGTAGGTGCCTAGCATCCGATGGCTCTCTGTTTGAAATTGATGGTGGGGGGAAGGTGGGTCCACTGCCGCTCTGCTTGAGATCGGTGGGGGGGGGGAGAGGCCTGAGAGCGGTCTGGGTGACGGGGGTGGGGGGGATAAGGGGTCAGTAATATTGAGGGGGTGGGGCAATGTCTATGGGGCTCAGGGGAGGCATTATCAAACCCAGGAAGGATGTGGCAGGGGAGCAGCATTCTATCTTTTTTACAGGAAATCTCTTTACAGACAGTACAGTAAGTGAGGTTTTGCAAACCCAGGCAAGTCATGGGGATTACAGATAGTGCGACATGAACCCAAGATCCCACTATCTGTAACCCCCGTGACTTGCCTGGGTTTGCAAAACCTCACTTACTGTACTGTCTGGAGACAATACACATCTCTTTAACCTATGCCTAATGCTCTTTCCACTCACATCGTCTGCATCTTTAAGACTTGAATAGCAGGTTAGTTGGAAAGACTCATATTCTAATAAATAATCTGTAAAATGTGTGCGCTGTTATATGCTCTGTCTGAGGCCAGAACTCTCCATTCACCTGACGAAGGGGCTAACCCCGAAAGCTTGTGAGTTTACTATCAAATAAATCGGTTGGACTTAAACCTGGTTTTTTCTGACTTCTTACTGTGTTTACCCCAGTCCAACGCCGGCATCTCCACATCATGTTTATTGAATGATTCAATAGTTTAAAATGTTCAGCTCAAGAGATTCATTTTTTAACTGTTCAATTCAGTCTGATTGGTTTTGAACTAAAGACTAAACTCACGTATTGAACAATAGCGAACTAGTTCCAATATAATATGGACACAGTGTTCTCAGGCCCACAGCTATCTGTCATGTGCCTCTTCCTAACAGCAATTTCCAGAAGAAAGAAGAAACTGTTTTATGAAAGGATGGTTTGTGGTAGATAGAAGCAGACTCGGCAGTTGAGGTGCCTGGAATGAGAGGCCGTAGATACAAGATTAAGTGCAAGAAATTTACAATGGGCTCTGGGCAAAATTTCTTTACACAGAGAATTGGAGAATGTTGAACTTATTTCCAGGGATAATTGTTGAGATAAGTCGTTAAATGAATATTCACAATTAGTTGGGATGAAGGAAAAAGTTGTGGAGAGATTTGGGAAAAGGGTAAGTGAATCATAGAATCAGAGAATCCCTACAATGCAGACAGAAGCCATTCGGCCCATCGAGTATGTACTGACTACAACCCCACCTAGGCCCTACTCCCATAACCCCATGACACTAGGGTCAATTTAGCATGGCTAATCAACCTAACCCATATATCTTTGGACTGTGGGAGGAAACCGGAGCATGTAATCGGAAATGTAATTACAAGCTAAACTCGCCATAGTCTCCGGTGACCAAAGGCTGACTGGTGGTGATTTAACCTGAGGGTCACCACAACTCAGGCAAAGGACAAGAAGGCTGGGTCATCATGAATAACCTCAGCGGTACAGGGATTGAACCCACGCTATCAGCATCGCTCTGCGTCACAAACCAACCATTCAGCCAACTGAGCTAAAACATAATTAGGATTGCTCACACTGACAGTCCGTGCTGATACAATATTCTCGAGTCACTGGGCTGTTTCTGTGTTGTAAGATAAGGGTGTTTCAATTTACCACAGCTTTGTTGAGAAGAGAAAAAAATTTGCTAGAACATTTGCACGTGATGGCTGATCCTCATTGGAATGTATACAAAGATGGATGTCACTGAAGACAAGATAGGACTTAGTTGTGTACCGCTCCTGCTCCCTCTCCCCACCTCCCATCGTCAAGTAGTTTCCCAATATTTATTATCAACTTAGGCATGAAAGAATTCCCAACTGGCTGAGGTACCGGTGTCTGTATGAGTCCCACCATGATGCACAAACAAATATGAAAATCGGGAGGGTATAAAATTAGATTAAATGCTTACCGACAGCTGTAATTAATGAATTCTTTTGTCATTAATTTACAGAGGTTGTAGTTGCAATAAAACAGAAATGTGATTTAAATGTAAGAGATGAGAATTTGAATTCTCTTCTCAACAAATTGAGGTCACTTTGACGATAATTTACAGTTTCTCTTCTAACAATGAAGGAGAAGAGTGACACCTAAAGAAAATGATCATTTACATGAAAATACTTGGTAGCAGACTGTAATTACAATGGTAACAAGCTTAAATCCAACCAATTCAGATGTTTCAATAGATAATAAACCACAGGATGTTGTCTCTTTCATGTTCATTCAATCCCAGGAGGTTGATGACCTGCTTAAGAAGTAATTTAAAGAAATGGTGGCAACTGTGTGATTTCACATGAAAAACTTTGTTTTAATCTATAATGAGCTTGTAAAATCTTAACACTCTAAGTGTTAAGTTCATTTCATGTTATTAAACCAGCCAGGAGTGGAGTACCGGGGCCGGTAATTGCCTGAATAATATGTTTTTACATTGCAGTACTGTCAGGGCAACTGGGCACAGTGGGATGGCTGTGCAGCATCTGTAAATTGCACAGAGATGTACAACAGACTAAATTAAAATATTAGCTTTCTGCTGGCCACGGATATGTCACGGTATTATTTTGTCAGATGAGAATGTATAGAAAGGTTGTATAAATAAATTAAAAGATTAGAAGGGCTACAGCATTAATAGCAACCACAAATACAGCTCCTGACATTATACCTGAGCTAATAGGTATGAAAATTTGCTGCATTTGTCTGGATTTCCTCTCCTTACTATTTTAGTATTCACCAATTTTCTTTTAGGCAAATTGATGTGTCTGTTAAGGCAGCACAGGACTTTTAGACAAAAGGTATAAAATGTTCCAGTTATGTCACAGTACGATTTGAGAATTTGCAGCACTCTCTGGCAGGCTACAGTAATAATCACCAACGTCAGACAAACCAGTGGAAAAGATGAGGATGATTCGTCACTGTACCTGAGTAAGGTGGCTATAGGTTCGTATCTAAACTGCATCCCAAAACCAGCCAGTAATTCAGCCAAACTTCCAAGAATATCATCAACACTCGGCTGCGTTTCTCTATTCTGTATCAATCCACAAAATTTGCAGTTTGGGGGTGACATAGTAATTAGCACTTCTGCCTCACAGCACCTTGGAGCCAAGTTCAATCCCAGTCTTGGGTCACTGTCTATGTGGAGCTTGCACATTCTCCCCGTGTCTGTGAGGGTTTCATCCAGCTGATCCTGCTCCCTCCCCTGTCCAAAGATGTGTCGGTTAGGTTAATTGGCCATGCTAATTTGCTTCTTAGTGTCAGGGGAATTAGCAGGGTAAATATGTGAGGGTATGGGGATAGGGCCTGGATTGGAATGTGGTTTGTTGCAGATTCGATGGGCCAAATGGCCTCCTTCTTCACTGCAGGGATTCTATGAGAATAATAGCTGCAAAATCTCACACCTTTCCTGCTTCTGGAACTGTCTCACTCACACATTCACTGCCGAGAAATTAGTTTCTTTCCTGCAAAACATTGAATACAGAACCAACCATCACTCAGTAAGCAGAGTTATTGGTGCACACATTTTTAAAATTCATTGATAGGATGTGAGCATCACTGGCTAGGTCACCATTTATTGCTCATCCCAAGTTGGCCTTGAGAAGGTGGTGGTGAGCAGCCTTCTCAAACTGTTGTATCGCTGAGGTGTAACTACACCCACAAAGCTGTTAGGGATGAATACCAAGCAACAGTGAAGGAACAGTGATATATTTCCAAATCTGGATGGTGGGTGACTTAGAGGGAAATGTCCAGTATCTGCTGCTCTTGTCCTTTGACATGGTGTTTGTTATGGGTTTGGAAGTTGCTGCTTAAAGAGACTTGGTGAGTTCCTACAGTGCATCTTGTAGATGGTGCACATTGCTGCTACTGTTCATTGGTGGCTGAGAGAATGAAGTTTTGTGGAAGATGTCGTAATCATTACAGGTTGCTTTGTCCTGGAAGGTGTCAAGCTTCTTGAGTGTTTTTGGAGCTACACCCATCCAGGCAAGTTGAGACTATTCCATTACACTCCTGATTTGCACCTTGCAGATAGTGGACAGGCTTTGGGGAATCAGGAGGTGAGTTACTAGCCACAGAATTCTTAGCCTCTGACCTTTTCTGGTAGCCACGATATTGACATGGCTGGTTCAGTTGAGTTTCTGGTCAGTGGTAATGCCCAGGATGTTGACAATGGGAGATTCAGTGATGCCATTGAATGTCAAGGGACATTGATTAGACTCCCTCTTGTTGGAGATGGTCATTGTCCAGCACTTGATTGGCGGAAATGTTACTTGTCAGGATGAAGAGTTACATCAATTCATCACCTTCTCATGGTAAAATTGGGATTGGCAATAAGTGCAGCATCAAGCCAACAACACCCACACCCCATGAATGAATTTAAAGATTGAATTCAGCCCAATATGACTGGAATCAGCAATGATTTAGTCAGCACCAAATCCCTTAGGAAATAACTACGTTAAGACAAGGTAAAGGGATCTGATATTCAGTAATCCAGTACTGGCTAGGCCAGCTAGCAGAAGGTGAGGATCCTCATTTCCTTATTGTCCTGCTAAATTGGTAACATTTGAGTGAAACCCATTGGAAAATAAAAGACCCCAGTAGAAACCAGCAGAGAAAGCTTGGATTATGGCTGCATTAAGGTTACCATGGTCCCTGGGATCAGTTTTGTAAGGGGTAGAATTTCCACACATCCCCTTTTTTGCCAATGGCAGTGAGGCCCTCATTCTGAGGGTTTCCTGAGGCCCTCCTCCTGAGGCCCTCCTCCTGAGGGTTTCCATTTTCTCAGCACGGGTGGGACTGGATAATGTAGCTGAAAAATGAAAGACTAGTTAGTATTCTGGACGTATTCCTTCACCAAAATCCGGTGAGGGGGTTAAATCCATCAAATTAACCTCTATTATTCTTTCAGATACTGACAGGTCTACTGTGAAATCCAACATTTAAAAAAAACTTTATGATGTTTAATGGTCTTTACTCTTATTGACCCAAGTTGACTCTGTTAACTTTTGTATAACATTAAATATGGTAAATCAAACCGCTCTGAGTTTGTTCATTTTTGTTGCACGTGTGGAGAGGTTCTTCCTTCTCAGAAAGGACAGCAGGACTAGAGGGCACAGCCTCAAGATAAGGGGGGAGGGCAGTTTAGAACACAGTTGAGGGGGAACTTCTTCACTCAAAGGGTGGTGAATCTCTGGAATTCTCTGCCCGTTGAAGTGGTGGAGGTTACCTCGCTAAATATATTTAAGACACGGGTAGATAGGTTTTTGGTAGGCAAGGGGATTAAGGGTTATGGAGAGAAAGCGGGAAAGTGGAACTGAGCCACTTCAGATCAGCCATGATCTTATTGAATGGCGGGGCAGGCTCGAAGGGCTAGATGGCCTACTCCTGCTCCTATTTCTTATGTTCTTATGTGTTAGTCCAGGTCCAGTGCAGACTCAATACTTTATTAATGTGTTGCGATACTGGTTTCCTGTGTGGAGCCACACACTTCCACAGCTCAAGTACCCTGGAGCTAGAATGTCAGGGTTTTGCTCCCTGGAGATTTCACTCCAGTGAACGATCATGTAACTGGTAAAAACAGGACCAGGGAAGGTATTCCGCAACTGACAACAGCAACATTGTGGTATTGCTACAATTCAATTACTAATGAAACTATCTGCATTGTCATATATTTAGAATTATACTCTGCTTTTTTAGGCAAATTTAGTAAACAACAGAACAATAAACAAGGATTAGTACAACTGATAAATGTCTTTGAATCTGTTTTATTGTAGTTCAACATTTTAAATTTCACTATTAACCATGGTAACCCTTTCAATCTTTAGATTTGAGAGTTTAAATCAATATAATTAAGATTCGAAGAGGTAAACTGGAGACTAACTGAGAAGTGACTGGTGGTGAATCAGAGTAAAATACAGCATAAAAAGATGACATTCAACCCATTGAGTCGGTGCCAGCCCTTTAGGAGAGCAACTCAGTTCCTCTCCTAAGCTTTTTCATCATATCCCACACTCCGATTTTCCTTCAACTGTTTTTCCAATTCCGTTCTGAAAGCTACTTTTCAATCTGTAGCCACCACTTTATCAGGCAGCGCATTCCACATCCTAACCATTCGCTGCATTATTATTTTCTCTCACTGGCGCCTCTGATTCAATTTGCAAACAACAGGAAAATAAGCAGAATGGTGAGCTGTGAATTGAAATTTAAGCAACCTTAGGAGGACAGAAACAGGTTAATGGTTTGGACAGACAGATGTCAAATGAAATTTTATGCCAGGAACTACAATTTGGTGGTAAACCAGGGCAGAAAGAATCAATTTCAGCAAAACGTCTCACGCTTAATCAGTGTCTGTCTTCCAAACATCATCAGATTGATGTGTGCAATTTGCAGATTTTGATTAAGTGAAGCAGGTACAGGGCACACCCCACACAGAGTTCCTCATTGGTGCCTCTGACTGCCAATGAAAACTGAGCTTATTAACATGTAACTGAGTAGTCAGAAGCAGCAGGAATACTATTCCCACTTGATGGGTTTTTATTCATTTATGGGATATGAGTGTCGCTATCCAGCCAATACTTATTGCCCATCCCTAATTGCCCTTGGGAAGGTGGTGGAAAGCTGTTTAAGTATATTTGTTAGTATCACAAGTAAGTTTACATTAACACTGCAATGAAGTTACTGTGAAAATCCCCTAGTCGCCACACTTTGGCATTTGTTCAAGTACACTGAGGGAGAATTTAGCATGGTTAATGCACCCTAACCAGCATGTCTTTCAGACTGTGGGAGGAAACCCACACAGACACGGGGAGAACATTCAGACTCCACACAAACAGTCACCCAAGCTGGGAATCGAATCCAGATGCCTGGTGTTGTGAGGCAGCAGTGATAACCACTGTGCCACACCCTTGAAACTCTGCAGTCCCTGAGGTGTAGGTACATCCACAGTGCTGTTAGGAAATGGCCACAATTTGCCCAGCCAACGCCTGCTCCAGTGCCTTCTTGTAATGTACCTTCTAGGCTGCTGTGACTGAGGCAAGTGACATGTAGAAATGAGTGAGCTCTCCATGGAGGCTCAACAGCTGCTCCACACAAAGTCTTAAGGAGGCAAAGGCTCGATATGGGCCAGATTTTGGATTTCCGGTTCAGGCCTGTGCAATACCAAGCTTGGATCCAAATGAATTTTTAATCCCAATAACTTTCTCGAGCAGCATAAAATTAGAACATCCGCGACTAAATGTGGGGAGATCATGAAGCACCGTGCCATTAAAACTGAGATCATCCAATTCAGCTGCTTCTGTTACTTGCCCCTGTCACTGTCAAATTTCCCATTAGGCACCCCTCTGCCCGGCTTTCAACTGGGAAATGCTTTCTCTATGGTTTCACTTTACTTTCCACGTGCTCTCTTCATCAATGGACCCCCACACCCCACCCTCTCACCCCTCCCTCCTTCCCACCTCCTGCTCCTTTGATTTCATTGCCAATAAATTGCTAACTATCTAATTTCACATCTTGCCCCCCTCCATGCAGCCATTCTCCCACCACCACCCCCTCCACGCCAATTGACAGCTTAAGTGGTTCCCTCTCTCTCCTCAAGTACAGTTCCCTTCAACTAATCTTCAAGCAAGTTTCAAACCCTATCATTGACCCCTTGGTAATTGCAAACAATCATCCATCTCCAATATTTGTTTTTTCTCCAATGTCCTTAAACACACTGCCATCTCCAAAACGATCTCTTCTCTTTCCAGCAATCCTGTCTTTCAATTGCTGATTTCCGCCTCTTCCATTGTATCAACAGAGCCTTAACCCATAGTCACAAATCATATCCACAGTTGTTCTGACTATAATACAGTGGTTGGAATGCTCCAACTTTGTTCCTGGCTGGGATTCTCCTGTCCCGCTGCTGTGGATGGAGATTTGACTGAGCGCCAAGTTCTCTATTGTCACTGGCAGAGGTGGCAGGGTATATAAGATCCAAAAATTTTGGCCATTATCGCTCTTCATCCTCTTCAAGCCTCTTGTAGCCTTTAACAGAGTTGAAGGTAAAGTTAAAGTTTATTTATTAGTCACAAGTAAAACTTACATTAACACTGCAATGAAGTTACTATGAAATTCCTATAGTTGCCAAGGTCCATCGCCTGTTCAGGTCAATGCACCTCACCAGCACGTCTTTTAGAATGTGGAAGAAAACCGGAGTGTCTGGAGGAAACTCACACAGACACAGGGAGAACGTGCAAACTCCACACAGGCAGTGAGCCAAGTTTGGTAATTGAATCCGGGTCCCTGGCACTGTGAGGCAGCAGTGCTAACCACTGTGTCACTGTGCTGCCCCAAGGCTGTTCTTCTCTTTTTCAAGTTAGTATGACTGTCTTTGATTGGTTCAACTCTTACTTATCCAATTGTAACCATGGTCTCTCTCAAAGCAGCATCCTAGGACCTGACAGTCGCACCCAGTACTGTCCGTCTTGCAGCCGCCTCCCACCCAGTTTGCAGCTTATCAAGGAAGGGCACCCGCTAAAGTATTGTTTGAACACTTACCAGTCAGGAGGAACTGGGAAGCGATGCCTGCTTGTTAGCTAGTGCATCCCCTTGGAACAAAGTAATGCCTCTTACTGATTCACTCTCATCACACTCTCCCTCCGGATGGTGACAGTGAACCTCACCCCCAGCGCTGACCTACATTTGTGTGAATCCCTAGCATTCTCCCTGGTGCTCCTTGTGTGTTAGACAACCTGAAAAGTAATGGCCACCTGAATGCTCACCTCCGATACTGCACTTGGAGGTGACTGCGTTATCTTTGTGAGCTATGTTTGTGCTTACATTGACCTGTTGAAAATTACATTAATGTGATGTCACTTTGCCGTCAACTGAATATTTGCCATGGGCTCAATATCTGATGTGAGTTCTTGCTAATGAGATGCTGATGCATTCAAGTTAGATTCTCACCCTTCGCCAGCATGCCCCACGTCACCGAGTCAGCACTGATTCACTAAAGGGAAATCGGGCTTGACAAATCTTCTGAAACTTTTTGAGGGTGTGAACAATAGAGTG
This sequence comes from Carcharhinus amblyrhynchos, assembly GCF_965287045.1. Classification (NCBI taxonomy): domain Eukaryota; kingdom Metazoa; phylum Chordata; class Chondrichthyes; order Carcharhiniformes; family Carcharhinidae; genus Carcharhinus; species Carcharhinus amblyrhynchos. The sequence continues at coordinate 43,912,287 of NC_137347.1, forward strand.
GACAAGGGTGAACCAGTGGATGTTGTATATCTGGACTTTCAAAAGGCTTCACACAAGGTCCCGCACAAGCGATCAGTGAGCAAAATTAAAGTATTAGGGTAATGTACCGATGTGGAGAGAAAATTTCCAGAGAAACAGAGTGGGAATAAATGGATCCTTTTCAGAGTGGCAGGCAGTGATAAGTGGGGTACCACAGAGTTCAGTGCTGGGACCCCAGCTGTTCACAATATACATTAATGATTTGGATAAAGAATTGAATGCAATATCTCCAAATTTGCAGATGACACTAAGCTGGGTGGCAGTGTGTGTGCGGTGAGGAGGATGCTAAGAGGATGCAGGGTGACTTGGACAGAAACATAGAAACATAGAAGATAGGAGCAGGAGGAGGCCATTTGGCCTTTCAAGCCTGCTCCACCATTCATTACGATCATGGCTGATCATCCAACTCAGTAATCTAATCCTGCTTCATCCCCATAACCTTTGATCCCATTCACCCCAAATGCTATATCCAGACACCTCTTGAATGCTTCAATTTTTTGGCATCAACTACTTCCTGTGGTAATGAACTCAACAGGCTCACCACTCCTTGGGCAAAGAAATATCTCCTCACCTCTGACCTAATTGGTCTACCCTGAATTCTCAGACTGTGACCTCTGGTTCTGGTCAACCCCACCAACGGGAACATGCTCCCTGCATCTCCCCTGCCAGGTCCTGTTAGAATTTTATAAGCCTCTATGAGATGCTCCCTCATTCATCTGAACTCCAGCAAAAGCAATACTAACCTAGACAATCTCTCCTCATACATCAATCCTACCATCCCTGGAATCAGCCTGGTAAACCTTTGCTGCACTCCCTCAAGAGCAAGAACATCCTTCCTCAGAAAAGGAGACCAAAACTGCACACAATACTCTAGGTGTGGCCTCACCAAGATCCTGTATAATTACAACATATCCCTGCTTCTGTACTCAAAACTTCTTACAATGAAGGCCAACATACCATTTGCCTTGTTTACAGCCTGCTGCACCTACATGCTTACCTTCAGTGACTGGTGCACAAGGACACCCAGATCCCACTGCATGCTCCCCTGTTCCAATTTATAGCCATTCAGGTAATTTGCCTTCTTGTTTTTGCTTCCAAAGTGAATAACTTCATATTTATCCAAATTATGCTACCATTGATTTGCCCACTCACCCAACCTGTCCAGATCATGCTGAAGGATCTCTGCATCCTTGTCATAGTTCACCCTCCCACCCAACTTGTTATCATCTGTGAACTTTGAGATGTTACATTTTGTTCCCGCATCCAAATCATTAATGTATATTGTAAATAGTTGGGGTCCCAGTACCTCACCGTTTACTGCTTGCTGATTTGAAAAACACCCACTAATTTCTACTGTTTCCTCTTTGCCAACCAGTTTTCTGTCCATCCCAATCCCACGCGGTTTAATCTTGTACGTTAATCTCTTATGCGGGACTTTGTCAAACGCTTTCTTGAAGTCCAAATATACCATCAACTGGTTTCCCCTCCCCCACCACCTTGTCAACTCTACTAGTTACATCTTCAAAGAATTCCAGCAGATTTGTCAAGCATGATTTTCCCTTCATAAATCCATACTCTGTCCACCCCTGCCATTACTTTCTAAATGCCCCGTTATAAAGTCCTTGATAATGGATTTGAGAATTTCCCTATTACCGATGTTAGGCTGACTGAATTGGCAAATGCAATATAATGTGGATAAATGTGAGGTCAGCCACTTTGGTCACAATAACAGGAAGAAAGATTATCAGAGCCTGGGGATTTATCGGCCTTTAGTTACCATTAATATCATCAGCACTATTTTATATAATACTAATTTCCTTCAATTCCTCCTTTTTACTACATCTTTGCTTCCCTAGCATTTTTGGATTTTTGAAACCTCCTTCCATGCAGATGGAACTGAAGTATTTCTTTAATTGCTTGGTCATTTCCTTGTCCTCTGTTATAAATTCTACCGTTTCAAACTGTAAGGGACCTACATTTGTCTTCAGTAATCTTATTTTTTACAGCAGAACATCCCAGTGTGTTTTTCTGTTCCTTGCAAGTTTACCCTATTATCTCTTTTCCTCCTCTTAATCAATCTATTGATCCTCCTTTGCGGAATTTTGAACTGCTTTTATTCCTCAGGCTTGTTTCTTTTCCGAGCAATTTTATTTGGCTCCTCTTTGGATCCCATACTATCCTTAATTTCTTTGACTGAGTCACTTGTGTTTTTGTGCCACTATGTATAACCTTGGCAATGGATGTATTAATTCCTTAAATATTAGCCATTGCCTATCAGCCATTGTGCCTTTTAATGAAGTTCCCCAATCTATTGTAGCTAAATCTCCCCTCTTATTTTATAGTTTCCTTTGCTTAGATTTAGGGACCAAGTTTCAGATCAGACATCTTCACTTTCCACCCTAATGAAGAATTTGTGTATGTTATGGTCACACTTCCCTAAAGGATCACACACAAGATGATTAATTAACCCCTTCTCATGGTGTAGTATCAAATCTAGGATAGCCTGTTCCCTTGTGAGTTCCTTGACATGTGGCCTAACAAAAACATTCTGTACAAACTCTTAAGAATTAATCAGTACAGTATTATTACTAAGGCAGTTTATCGTCTTATCTGTAGATTAAAAGCACAATGATAACTTTCCAGGGCCAGCAGTTTGAACATGAATGACAATCAGCCTGCAGTTACTTTTCTAACTAACAGACAGTGATTGAAAAACTGTATATGTCAGCACGGCTGATTGGAAGGGGGGTATAATTAATGTATTAAATGAACGCTTAGCAACACCAATGGTAAGTAAGAATTAGACATTGGTGATTCAACTCTCAGCATCTGTATTGAATCTACATGAGATCATACACAATTAGTTCATTTACTTGCTCTGTTGATGACAATGCAATCTTTAGGTGGCATTTTTTAAATTTTCAAATGTAATTTGAAGATTGCTCATGTAAACATTGGACAGAATTTACTGTTGGAGGCAGGGATCTCTCCTGTCAGCTGGAGAACTGGTAGGAGCAGCATATCATCTCTTTTCAGAACACCCCTCTGCATCAAATGCCAGTGGGGTACTTAACCGGTCTTCCCCTGGATCAACGGCATTAATTGCCCACTTAAGGGCCTCAATTGGGGACAAGGCACGAAGGCTATTCATCTGCCTTACCATCACAGTCTTATTCGGAGCAATATTGTGGACGTGGCGGGGTCTCCACCTGCCACTCTCCCACCCGATTAAAAATTTCCCCACCACAGAGGAGGGCAATACACTCCATTTGATCAATTTCTGTTTCTGCAACTTTCACCCACTGATCTGAATTGTTCTGATGTTTGGAGCTAGGAGCAATTTTGATTGAAGCTCAAGAATGCTTTTTTCTGGGGATCAGTTGCAGTGTAAATTTTATAAAATATAATACACACACACACACACACACACACACACACACTTAAAAATATGGCTCATTTACTTTGAATTTTTTCAGTATTTTATTAAAGATATTCAAAGTCAAACAAAAGACTTAAAATTCAATAACAGTTCAATTGTATATTTGCTACAAATTTTTTAAAAATCTATTATGGCACAAAATAAATTATGAACACATCAATATAACTCAGTACACCAACACTTCTCCTCTAAACATACAAGGACGTCTACACTGTACACATAAAAATCTTTTATACAAACATTTCAATGTCAGACAGATCCATCTGTATTGTTCTGAAGTATTAACTCCTACCTCCCCAAAATTCAAAACTATATCAGAAAGGATCTTAAAAATGTAATTTGTAGTTGAGAATGATGTACCATTGCAGAATACTATTCCAGTTCTTTTACATTGATGTATTGGGATGGAACCATCATTAAATCAAAGATAAAACATGGCTTACATCATCTTGCCACTAAGTGCCTTTACATGGTGTCCTAAAGAGCATTTCTGGATATTGTTTTTATTCAATTTTGTTTGGTAGAAAATGTATTGTTATAAATTTGTGTGTTTTTTCAAATAGTTTGTAAGCCTGGATTGCACATGCCCACCCACCTTTAAACCCATCAGTTGTGGGGAGAGGGGCGGGGGAGTGTAAAATCCAGCCCCTGGTTATTAATAAAAAGCAAATTTATGGATGCCATGCTTACTATTGAAGAATATGCAAGTAAATTAATATCCTGCCCAACCTTCTCCACGATCAATATGTGTGATAGCATCACTGTGAATGGGGATGGACCATGTATGAAATAGGAAAGTATCCTATGGCCTGAGAATTTGACTTTTGCCATGGACTTGTGTACTATGGAACAATACTAGAGTGCTAGATCACTGCTTTTGTGGCTTAGATCCTGAAAGGGTAAACATGACTATTTGCAATATTAACAGATGAACACTTGGTGTTTGGATCAAATGGAGGTTAGAACTCATTCCATTTAAATAGCAAATTACTTTTTTTAAAAATAGCCATGAATTTCCTACGATTGTGTTAAGAATTCACGCTAATATCACATCCACTGATAGGCTTGTACTTTCCATCTTCTGATGAAATAAGACCAATAAATGACTTGGTGATTTTGATTTTCTTTGTAAAATGACAAAACATATGGTTTAATTTAGTCTTTTCAATGCCTTCCTTGTCTTACCCTGAGCAGCTGGTGAGGCTGTAATGGTTAAATTTATCCCAGTTAAGAGGAGAACTAGAAGGGATAAAGGACCAAAATGATATAGAGAACAATAAAGATTTTGTTTTCTTTTTTTTTAAAATAGGATTCCATTATAAACTACTTCTCTTTCTGGTAATTTGTCAAATTTAATGTAAAATTATAAAGTTATGCAGAAGAAAATGGACCAAGAGGGCAGGATTTAAAAAAAAATGAATAAATTGGAAGAGGGGACCCATAATGACTCAGTGAGTTAATCCATTGATCAAATGATCTGACCCCCAGCTTGGCCTCTGGCCGAGTTAGTAGGAAAAACAGCTGGGGTTTCTAATCTACTGGCCCCTACCCAAAACTCTCAACTGAAGGCAAGGACAGGAGTGGGATTGGCACTGATACCCAAAATAGTTAAATTAACTGCTAACCCTCTCTGCCAACACTTAGCTATGAATGGTGGCCAAGACTACAATTAGCCGCTGCAGACAATGCACAGGGAATACGGAGCTGTACCTCAACAAGTAATCCATGCCCCAAGGAGAGCACATAAACTTGACAAGGCAGAATGTTCAAAACTCCTGCAATTAATAAGGAGCTGTGACTTCCAATTCTTCGTGAAGCATTTCTTTAAAAAACTTGCTTCAAGAGGCAAAGAGAAAAATTGTATAATGACCTTATTATTCAAAACTTGTGTTGCCATTTACTATCATTTAACATCTCAATCATTTGCCTCACTTAGATGAATTTTAGTTCTCGGGCTGGTCATAAATTTGACACCAGGTTTTTGCCCTGATGGGGAAAAACGTCCACTTGTTTTACACCTTCTGTCCACTAACCCTCCAATGGCATTGAAGATATCTCTGGGCAACTCCATTACTTAATCCATTCACACCTTCTGACTGGAGAATGTACAACATAGTGAGCTACCAAACAGGATCAGAAATGAGGAGGGAGAACATCTCTAACACATTACGTTTGCAATGGAAATAATTTTTTTTGACAATGTTAATAAGTCATCATTTAATTTGCATGCTCACAATCTGCCATGAAGGATTCAGCCAAGCTGCATGACACACTTCTCACTTACAGTTCATTCAGCATCTATAAAATGGTGGAATTTGAACAGAATATGTCAAGATGGCTGAGGTGCTGGCCAATCTAGTATCTGTACTGCTTGTCAAAAATGCCTACCATTAAACAGTCTTGACTAGGCATATTTTACTGTAAAAAATGCATGTATGATTGTGTTCACAGTCTAACAACTTGAGAACAAATATAAAGAGTAATCTTGATGGTAAGCAAAGTGTCAGATGTTGTAATACTGTATTATAGAACAGATCACTATTCATTCTGTATTTGATCTTTCCTATTTTAAGGGTTTATTCATGCCCATTTTCCAACCTATGATTTGTAATCATCATAATAAAGACAAAATTTATGTTTTCAATGTTTTATGGGTTTACACATCCCAATATATCATGATACCATGACATCATCGCAACATTAAAAATTGTGACAAATCAACAAAGTAGAATAAAGAAAGACCCTTTTAATAATTAAATGCCCGGTTAGCTAAAAGTATCTAGTAGCTAATTACACATCATGGTAGCCATCACATCCAGTAATCATGTTGTACAATTTGGATGTGTGAATTATCCTGGGCTATTTCTGATGGTATAGTGGGCAGTTACCCCTTTGAAGTTGTTATCCATTACTTGGGCAGTGGACATTCCCTTTGCTTAAAGTTCCCTGCACCAGAAAATGCAAGGAATTGGTAATTTAATTAGTTCAGAAATGACTATAATAACCAGTTACACACCACAATGTATTAAATACAGATTCTTTATAATGATTGCATTCTTATTTTGACAAGTAGATCAGGAATGTTACATTCTCAGTATAAGACAGAGGAATGGAGCAAAGCTCCAATAGCTTTATTATGTACTGCTACACATTACTGTAGAAAATTATTAATGAAAATAGAAAGTGTCTAGAAAACAGTCTGAGGTCTGTAGTGTTTAAATTCTGAGCTGAGAAGAGGTTTAACAGTCTATTGCAGGGTTTGAATTTAACAGTAAGCAACCCATAAATGCACGCGAATAAAGCTTATTGACAAAACTAGGAGGCTACTGTTTTCCAGGTTAAGTATCTATAATGAGGCAATCTACAATGACAGACTACTGAAAATATTTTGTATGTCTTATTGCCATGTTGAAATATGCCCTGATTATTTTGGTTTCATATCTTAAAATATGTGATTTATTTTAGGCTCATGATGGTCCTGTAAACATATAAATCTTGTTATCAGCATTATGGATAATGAAAGCCAAGAGTTGGAAGCCTCCTTCTTTTGTCAGTAAGGCACATTAACGACAAGTGCCAGCCACAAAAAGGCTGTGTGTTCTACTGGTTGAACTTTATGGGGTTGGTGCTGCTCCATGAGACAAAGGAGCAGTTGAATTAACTTGTCTGTTCAGGTCACCTTGCTCAAGTCACTACCTGTCTTATGCAGCCTCATGTCAAAATTGCCCTTCACTTGGATTAGGCACCCCAGTATGGCCCAAGCCACTAGATAAAATATTATGCTAGTAACATTGGTAAAAACACAACTTGAACCTTCAAACATAGCCATTATGAGCAAAAATGAAGTGGCCTTGATACCAGGGATAGAACTTTGCTATTGGTAAAGTGAAGCTGTTTACAGAAACTACACTGTCACTGAACATTATCTACTCATTCAATTCATAGGCATGAAAATCCTACTGTCAAGATTTCTACAAGTAAAAATGACTAATTAAAATAAATCACTCAGGCCTTTCCATCATGCCATCTGTATCTAGACTTTCCACTCCTCATGGTAAATGGGTAGAATATCTCTGCCATAACCATTTATTCCTGTGGCTCACCTACTTCCATATGTGTCAGAAAAGGCAACATGAGAAAGGTTCTTGCTGCTTAATACAACACCTGTTTGGTAACAACAGAAATGCTGATTGACTGAGAATTTGTGGTTTCAAAATGGAAATAAATTTGAACAGGTTTACATTGGAAATATTAAAATATCACCAGAGTTTTAATTTACCATGTAGTCAACATTGGAGAAATATCCAACTGATATCAAAACAGCTTTTGTAATGTACCAACCGTTTCATATCAACTCCCATTCCAATTTCTGATTTGAGGTAGCACTTAGAGCATTGGTGCTTGACACAGCATCTGTCGAGACACTATCAGAATTCAAAACTAATCTGGAAGGGATTTAAAATTGTATAGTTGGTTTATAAAACGGTCCCAAGATAACAATGTTCTTTTTCCCAAAAAGTCCTGATTGGGGTGAGAAACATTCCTCAATTAGCTGTTTGTAATGCTGAATCTTTAATATTGTCACAGTCATACATTTTAAAACCATTCACACAAATTTTAAGTAGTTCATTTTACTTAATTAGGATATGATACGTACTATCTGTATTTATGATAATCTTAATCCAATTTTACACATTTATCAGGTTTAATTAATGAATTAATGCAATCTGGCTATATAGTTGCCAAACTCAAGGCTGTATCAGCAGCAATAACCTTTGACATGCCAGTATTTGCTAATAGGAAGATCATATCTGATAAATATTTGAAATGCTATTGGCACCTGGATTCAAGGCCCTTACCTTCAGCAATCTAGTTGGTCCAGTCTCCTCGGTGACTGACTGACAGTTTTCACTGAATTTAGTTAACACTTGCTCACAATAAAATTTGGCATAAATTCGCGCCAGTCATAACAGCAGCTAAATTTGAACCCTGTGTTGGCAGACAGAAAAAAGGCATTGTACTGGCACTCAGGTTTTTCATAAATATAGAAAAGTCATTTAGTGACTTTTTTTTTAGAAAACAAAACCCATTGAAGCCACGTACGTTCCTTTTTTTTAGGCATATGGGGTGACATAGGCTTTAAGACCAAAAAAACTGGCCATCAATGGTGTGATAGTACCAGCACTGCAGCATTAAAACATCCTTCTGTCACTAAATGGAAATACAAGATTTTTACTTAGTGGGATGTGCCTACACATGTAAAGAATCATTTTGTTCTAAGTACCTCTAATGGGCAAGAACATCTTGTCAAAAAACATATTCTTCACAGTTTCAGCCTATTGTCTCTCATACAGGAAGAGCTAGCAACAGAATACGTCTGTCTACAATTACATCACTGTCAGAAAAAGAAGGGAACATAGTTGCACCATAGTGTTTTTAAGAGTCCATGGGGATCATGGCAATGTTTGCCATCAGAAATATCACACAGTCTCATTTTAAAAGTTTAAGTGTAACAAATGGAAATATTTTTGCAATACAACCCACATGGAGCAATAATACTAAAGAATAAACCACAACTAAAACTTGAACTTCTATTATTTTCCAAAGATATATGGTAACCATGACAGTATTTCTAATCAAATATTTTTCGTGGCATTTTACTTATATTTTGCCACGTTTTTGTACAATTCATTTGTTTCAATAGCATCTATTTCAACTGGTCTACACATGGGCTTTGTCTTTGCAAGTTATTTTAAATGGGACACAATATTCCCATTTGCTAAGCTAAGGGACTGTTTGAGAAGCTACCTTCTAGTCAGAGATAATTTGAGGCAAATCTGGATCATGTCTGGTGCTTAGAAACATAGAAAAGTCAGCACAGAAAAAGGCCATTTAGCCCATCCTGGTTCTCAAAGACCACAAGGATGGTGGGGGGAGGGGCCAAGGGGGTGGGGGGGTGGAGGGGGTAATTTTTTGGTAATAGTGCCAATGAGACAATATCAGATCAGCCACCCATTATAGAACTCTCTCATTTTAACTGGAAAGAGAGATTCAGAATAGCAACTCAATCCCATGTCTCACTTATACCAATCACCACAAGTTTAAAATTACCACCCTGCTTCAAGGTGAAAATATTAGAATTCATCACACACTCCATTTTTTCCCCATACATGAAACAAGATTCTGCAAGTCAAACTTGAAGCAGTTTGGGGAGCTATGTTTAACCAATACCTTTGTGTGTGGTTTTTTTTCAAACTTGTATATGGCAGCTAATAATCTTTAAAAAAAATGCAGTTAAAAAGATTTTGTTCATCAAATGTAAAAAAAGTTTAAAAATGGGCAAGGCCATTTGGCCTATTTGTGCAAATCATATGACCAAAGTTTGCAGTAACCAAATATATTACATACATGGATTTTTTTTCATTTCCCTAACTGAACATTCAACCAACTTAAAATCTGGTATAATTTTCATGCGAATTGACAAATTGCAGAAGTTTTATAAATGGAAAATTCTCTGGAGTGCAGAATCTTTTGAACTAACAATCACCAAAATCATCATGGAAGATATTTGCTGCATCCATAATGTATTAGTGTGATTGAAGGAAATAAAAAAAAAGGGAAAGATATAGAGGAAGTTTCCAAATAATGCCATTTGTTGTAAGTCTAAAAACAGGCTCTTCGTTACACGGAGGCTTTCTTTAAGCCTAATACAACTCAATTTTCAGCATTGAGAGGTAACCTTTATAAATCTCCCTACTCAGGATAGCAGCCTAAATCTTTTGTGGTAGGGAGCCCCAAGACTGACCTTTGCATCCTCTGAGCTATTTATTTCCCCTGAACATTTGAATCATTTTGGCCATGGGGCACATGTAGGCTAGTTAAAAAAGGTACTAGTTTTAATCTATCACAATTTTCTTTTTTAAAATAAGTCTAAACAGTCAAGCTATAATGTATAAATATACCTACATACACTGGTACACATATACATGTGACCATATTTCTATACATACTTATACACATGCATGCAGTTAAACAAGCACACCCTGAAAAAATAAATTAAAATCCACACAGAACCAACCAGTTAACTAAAAAATGCTGGTATTGGAAATATTTGGATTAAAATAAAATCACATCAGAAAATTCACAATATAAAGGCTTTTTTTTCCTGAAGTCAATGAGCATGGTCCCATTTTAGGCCAGTTGTTTGAGGAATGATGTGCTGGTCTTTGGATAGAGTTCTAAATCATTAACACAAAATGCTGTTCTATGGAACCTTTTGACTTCCACAGGCTGGTACAATATGATATTGTTACCTATGGAGACTATTGGGTGGATTACCATTTCACCACATTGAATTGGAGTGATGTTGCAAAAATTGCATGTAAAAATGACTAGTCAATTATCTGTTGCAATTGGAAGAATTATATTTCAAAAAAAAAACAGGAACGGTGGTGGGGGCAGTCAGGAATTATTGCCACATCTCTCCAATTCAATGCTGATATTGCTTCCTTTAGGCTGAGTGTTTTTGGTCATTTTGTCCTCAAATTGTTTGCAATCAGTAATTTTCACACTGCAAAACATCCAAATATTGTCTTGGAGCAATTTAAATTTGGAAAGACTGAACAAATTCAGTTTGCAAAAAGAGTCATTCCAAATGATGATCTGTTGAAGTGGTTTCACAAGATAGATATTTTCATATCTTGAACCATAAGTTCTTCAGAATTGAAAAATGATCATCCCTTTATGTATTTACCTCCAGTTTAGAGAGTATTGTTAGCTTTATTTTCCTTGTTGTTTGTATGGAAGTTGATATTGTACCAGACTCTGGCAAAAGGTCCAATTGACAGCATTCATGGCACTCAGCCTCCCACTCAATTCCTTGTAAGAAGGAAACCCTATGTTAAATGCCTGCTGAGCATGCTGTACAGATGAATGAAATGGTACTGATGTTAATAGATCCACGTTGCAGCATTGCCAAACTGGCACAGAGCAGAAACAAAATTCCCTTTTCTCTTTTATGAACTGTATTTTAAAGCACCAAGGGAAAAAAACAAAGCATTGAAGCATCAATATTTTATCTTTCCCCACAAATTAAAAAAAATTAAGTTCTGTTTCTTTTTAAAATTCGAAATGTATGTACAGTACCTTGACTCCTATGGCAAGGATAGAATAAATTAGCCTGTGCGTTTGAGAAATATTAAAATCCACTTTGACTACAGAAAAAGGAAGATTGTTTTTGCTGTTTTCATGAGCCTTTCGATTGTGCTGCATCGATTCTAAATGAAACAAAAAAAAAGCCCCTCCCTTTCTGATAGATGATCCTCAAAAAAAAAATCCAGCACAATGCTCATCAGAAACGAGTGGGGTAATGGTGGGCATTCAACATTTTCAGTACCACCAGGCTGTACTGGATTTCATACTGTGCATAATGCAGGAAATTATACTTCCTTTAGTAAGACCTCCCTGTAAACCTTTAATTTAGAATCCAATGTGAATACTTGACGACCAACACATGAGTCAGACACGACAAGAACCTGAGGGAATGCTATAGCGTTCGGCAGCATTGCCTCCGAAGCAAGCTTTAACTATAACAGCTCAGAGAAACCCTGAAGGTAGCATTCCCATTCTCTGAATTCTATAGTCCTGAGCAATCAGAAGCTGAGACTAATCATAGGGTTTTAAAATTCACAGTAGTTTTATACAATGATCAGAGCCCACTGAGACGAACTGCCAGACTACATACAGTACATTCGCCTTTGAACCGAATACAGAAAGCTACGTTGTGTCAAACAGCTCCTAGCTATCACAATTCTCCTACTAAGAATGCCACGAAGATTCATTTATTGAGGTACTGATAAGACCACAACATGTTCATTTAATTTCTTCAGAATCATCCCTGTCATAATAGATACACTGTAATAAATTGGCACAATAAAACTATTTCTTCCTTAACTTCACCTAGGGTTTTCGCTAAAAGTTCCACATTAATTGTATCCACATCCTTACAACCCAGCCTGTTTCTTTGTAAATGCGCAAACCATTTAGACACATTTTAAACATTTTTTTTCTGCTTATATTAGTGAAGATATCTCAGTCCTGCACATTGTAACCAGCTTGTCTCAATACATAAACAAAAAAATCCGTTAATAATCAATACTTTATTAGTTGCTTCCTAAACAGGCTAACGGCAAGGCCAATACTATAAAAACCCTTCGAATCCCCCCCACTGTAAATTCACATTGGATCTGGATCGAGGGCGACGCGTTCCCGAAATCAATCCACTTGTGTAGCGTTAAACGGGCTAAAACCACGACACTAACTCGTAAAACTAGAACCACAATGAGTTATTATCGCTCTCTCCAGAATCACTGCACAAACCACAAAGATACTACAGCCGGAACCTTGTTATCCTAAAAACTTGTTTTTTTTCAAGCCCATTTCTGGGACCACCTTCATTTCCTTAAAAACCTTGTTATTGACGGATTATCTCTCCCCCCACCCCCCGCAAAAATTGGGATTGTATTTATTACCCCCCTCCCCCCCGGTCACATTCAATAATATTCTCTGCTCCCTTTTGAATCAATCGCTAAAATTGGGAAATTCTTCACTTCCATTGACTAATTGTGCTCGTCACTGAAAACCAGTAATGCCGTTTCTCTAAAGCACCCTGATAAGATCAACTCCCACTTGCCAGAGGAAAGGTTGATTCGAAAAAGGAGGAAGCTTCCCTCCTCCCAAGATAAGATTTGCATCCAATATATTCGAGTCGCTCGCTCCTTTCTGTAATCTAGAATATCCCTCGGGGAAGCCGCTTTTCCCCGGGAGCCGCTGTTCCTTAGTAGGAGATGTTGGATTCAATCTCCAGCCAGTCTCCTGAGATCATTTTCCGCACCTCCGGGGTCCCGTAATCGGGGAACTCGAAGTGGGAGACGGGGCTGCAGCCGCTGGTCAGCGGGTCGGTGTCCTTGTCCAGCGACAGGTTCCCCGCTCCGGCCGCGCTCAGTTCCAGCAGCTCGGCGCCGGCGGCCACGTTCAAACTCAAGTCGAAAAGTAAGAGCTCGTGGTCCGACTCCTCCGGGGGTCTGCCCGGTACCGAGCGGCTCGACATGGAGACGGCGGCCGTCAGCTGGGCGCTGCGCTTGGGGTCGGGGGAAGGCAGCCGGGCGTCCTTGCCGGAGGAGGAGGAGGAGGAGGAGGAGGGGGAGAGCTCGGGGCAGGAGGCATCGCTGTCGTTGCAGTCCGGGTTGTAGGGACTGGCCGGCTCCGGCTCCGACTCGGAGGGTGACGGCTCCGCCGCCCGCACCATCTTCGCTCTCTTGGCCTTGGAGCGCTCCAGGTGCAGCTTCCCCTTGGGCGGGCGGCTGTGCTTCTTACAGGATTTCACCTCCTTCCTGCAGCTTTTCTCCTCCGCTGCCGCCTCGGAGCGGACTTTCTTCCTGGGTCTGTATTTGTAATCGGGATAATCGGCCATATGCTTGAGCCGCAGGCGCTCCGCCTCTCTGATGAACGGCGTCTTCTCATTGTCCTTCAGCATCTTCCATTTCTTGCCCAGGCGCTTGGAGATCTCGGCGTTGTGCATGTCGGGCACTTGCTCCATGATCTTCTTCCTCTCGATCTGAGACCACACCATGAAGGCGTTCATGGGCCTTTTGATGTGGCCGGTGGGGGTTTTGCACCAGTCCGGGTTACAGCTCGCCTCCTCCTCGGCTTTGCCGGAGGCAGCGCTCCAGGGAGCTTCCCCGGAATGAGCCGAGAAGCCGGGGTTGGGGCTGGAAGCTGCGCTCATGTCACTGATGCCGCTGTCTGCCGCTTCCCTGCAGCTGCTGCTCGGACTGCCCCCCGAACTCTTGGTTTGCTGCACCATTTTCTCCGGGAAAAAGGGGGTGGGTGGGGGGGGTGGGGGTGGGGGGGAGAGAGAAGGAAACCCGGCAACTTTTCCCCCCAAAAACAATCAATGTCGCGGCTGCCGAAAGCCCCTTTCTCGCAGCAGCGAAGCTTCAGAGCAGCCGCTCCCGGCTCATCCCCTCATCAATTCCTGTCTCCACATCAACCCGCGCCCCATGGATACAATCCCGCTGATTGACAGCTCCCCCAGCCAATCACAGCCACCCGGACCCACCAATCACAGCGCAGAGGCGTGGCTTCCCCCTGCTCCAATGACATCACTCCCAATCGCAGCCAATGGGCGCTGGCTGCCCGCAGGCTCCGGATTGGCGGGATGGTCCGTGCTGAATGGGTCATTGTCCGGCCGCAAGTCAACAACCTGGGACCGGACACCAGGCCCAGCCCCGGGGCATCTTCACTGGGTCAAAGGGGAAGGTGGGAGCCGCTCCCCCGGCTGTCCGCAGCGGCTGCCCTCCCCATCTGGGACCGGCAGATTGACCAGTGTGACATAGTAAAGACTTACATTTCTATAGCACCTTCCTCAACCCTGGGACATCCATTGGTAACCAATGAGACACTCTCGAACTGTAGTCATTGTGAGAGCAAATCCTGCACCACACTGGCTCACAGCGAGACCCCACCAACAGCAGCACCGTGACTATCTCTATGATGTTGGCTGAGGGATCCCAGAACATTTTAGAAAATTCACCTGGTTTTTCAGGATTGTGTCATGCTATCTCATTGATCCAACCGCGGGGGTAGATAGCACATTCGGCTCACATTACGAAAGATGACACCTCTGACAGTGCAGCACCCTTTCGGCACTGCATTAGAGTGTCAGCCTGGAACTTGTGTTGGACTTGTTGGAGTGAGACTCAAACCCACAGCCTCGAACACGGAGAGCTGTGTTTGGAGCCACAGGTAAAACTCCAACCCCAGCAGCAGCCTGTCAGGTGATCTTTCACATCCACTTGAGAATGCAGCTGGGGATCTGATCCAAAAGACCAAAAGAAGCACGAAGTAAAACAGAAGCAAGGTGTCATCATTGCTGCCTTGTGGTGCCCACTGGTGGCGATGAGACTTGAGACAAATCCCACATGGTCAGAAGGTCTGGTTCAAACATAACATTGTAACCCTCAAGTATAGAATGACCAACTCTGCGCCAGTGACCATTCTTTCATAGAGTCCCTGTAGTGCAGAAGGAGGCCATTTGGCCCATCGAGTCTGCACCGACAACAATCCCACCCAGGCCCTATCCCCGTAACTCCACATATTTAGCCCGCTAATCTCGCCAAACTGTGCATCCCGAGACACTAAGGGGGAATTTAACATGGCCAATCCACCTAAACTGCGCACTGTTGATTTAATTTGATTTGATTTATTATTGTCACATGTAAATAATATACAGTGAAAATTACTGTTTCTTGCGCGCTGTGCAGACAAAGCAAAAGAAAAAATGCTGGAAAATCTCAGTAGGTCTAGCAGCATCTGTAAGGAGAGACTGCGCTACTGATCTCCAGACCTGCTGAGATTTCTCAGCGTTTGCTCTTTTGGTTTCAGATTCCAGCAGCCGCAGTAATTTGCTTTTATACAGACAAAATATACCGTTCATAGAGAAGGAAAGGAGAGAGTGAAGAATGTAGTGTTACAGTCGTAGCTGGGGTGTAGAGAAAGATCAATTTAATGCAAGGTAGGTGCATTCAAAAGTCTGATAGCAGCAGCGAAGAAACTTCTTGAGTCGGTTGGTACGTGACCTCAGACTTCTGTCTTTTTCCCGATGGAAGGGAGAATGTTTGGACATTTGGGAATTGTATTTTAGCTATCAGTCCTCTCTGAGGTTGTGAGCAGTTATGAATCAGCTGGAAATCTGTCCCATAATAGCGGAGTTTTAGGTGTGGAATTAACCGTCATTTATCAGATGAGAACAGGCTAGACTTAGGAGGTCTCTGACTTGCCCATTTTTTACTCCATGTTGAAGGCCATTTTCAGCTTCCAGACAATATAACGGCTAATCAGGGAACCATCCATCCTTTTCAAAGTTTCTACGGGCTGTCCGGCTATCCTCTGTTCGCATGACACCCGATATAGGAAAATCAATTTAAATAACCATGTGATATAATTGATTAACAATTTAATGACTGTAAGCATACTGCATGGATTTTTTTGCAGAATGGGATACTTTGTAATTAAACTTTCCCGTTGTTGTCAACACTGAAAGATTAGACCAGTTTGTTCAGGAATAGATTTATTGCAGATAAAATGTAATATTTTCAAGATTTATTTTGGGGAGTTTAGGATCACTCAGTTTTTCTCTGAATTGTTCGGAGTCTAAGGAGTGGGGAGCTGACTGGGGGGTGGCGGGGGGGAGGGCGGTAATGCTAAAATACGATTGGTGAAATGTGGTGTGAACACGAGTTTGGATATTTAGTCTCACAGATAGAAGATTTAGTTAATTTTCTGTGGTGTTGCTCTTGGGTGGTCTGAGGCCAGAACAAAAACAACTTGCATTTAGATAGCACCTTAGGAGGCAGGAAACCCTCCCGATAAGCTTCACAGGAGCAGAACCAAAATAGGGAGCCTAGTGATGCTGATCAGGTGAATGGATGTTGAAACTAGCCTGTTCCGTTAAACTATTCCAAGTGGCGATGGGATATAAACACATCCTAACGTCATTTAGAAGCAAATTTCTAAGAGAGGTGTGGGAAATGCGATAATTTCTTGTAAATCTGCAGAAGATGATCTCATCAGTCAGGTTGAGCTCGGCAATTATAGATAAAGCTTCATGATTTGACAAATAACTTAATATTTTGCCTAATGTAGCACCTTCACATCCCCAGGCCATCCCAAAACTCTTTGCAGGTAAGAATGCATTAATGTGGGATACATGGCACCCAATTTGTGCACAGCAAGCTCCCACAATCGGCCGTGCGGTAATGACCAGATAAATTGTTTTTGGGAGGTAGATTGAGATCTATATTGACCACAAAGAACTCCCCTGCTGGGGGGATCTTTGAAATATTGCCACGGGATTTTTTACAATCACCTGTGAGAACAGTCGGGGTCTCAATACAACACTTGCACCTCCCACACCAGCCTGACTTGGCTCTGGATTGTTGCTCCTTCATTGTCACTGGATCACAAACCGAGAACTTCCTTTCTAACAGAGCCTATACCTCATGGACTTCAGCAATTGCAAAAGGCACGAAAGGGATGGGCACTAAATGCTGGCCAGCCACCAGTGCCTACATCCTCAGAAAGAATAAGATTTAAAAAGGAAACTATTTCGTCAGCAATTGCACGGGAGTATCAGCCTTGATTTTTCTGCTTAAGCACAGAAACGGGATGTAAATCTACAACCAGGTGACTCGGAGGTGAGAATGCTTCCAACTGATGGAGGATAATTGGCAGTCAGAATAAAAAAAGATGCTATTTCTCAATAAAAAGGGGATGCTGTCACTTACTGACAGGGTTTGTGAATTGTGTGTTGATTCGAATGGGGTTCAATTCTGAGGATTGCGTCTGATTGAAAATCAGCAGGAAAAATGCCCCCTCCTTCACAGAATCTGGGAAGTTTGTCGTTCTGGTTAAAATTATTTTCTAGTTTCCTCCTGGTGTGGTACTTCTCCATTCAATTATTTTTTTATTGGACTTTGTTTAATTACAGATTGGCCCAGAGGGAAGGAGACACACAATTTCAGTTGTACACATAAACCACATAATCATACTGTTCTTTTGGATGTATGCCACTGTTTAATGTCTTCATAACAATTTGATTATACTAGTGGCAATCAGTGCTTACATTATAATAAAGATTAAAGTTAAATTACAATTATTTCACTACGTATGTCACACGTGTTACAAATTGTCTTGTGTGTTTCAAATAGTCACAATATTTGTGTTTACATCCCTTCCTGTCTGTTTTGTTCCAAAACCTCTTTGTACCATTTCTGGAGAATTCCGCTTGTTTGAAGGTGGTGATGCGTTTTTGCTCATTAAACAGATACAGAACACTCTGTGGATAATAGTTGTATTATTTTAGGGGAATGAAGAATGTTTATTTTCAAAAAGGTCTGATTTCTGCTGAGCTGCTTACAATGTTCATATTTTCTGAGCCTTTATGACAGTCATAAACATCAATGGCAACTCTCTAACTGCAGTTACAGCTTCACTTTGTAATGTGTGTGATCTTGAATCAGGAAAATTCACGACATTTTGGAGTGTTTGACTGCATTAACTTGGCAATTTTTACCTTACTTAGCAAAGGTAGAGCAATGGAACATTTCTTCAGACTTGGAAGGTTGGAATTTGACACTGATCTCCTGACATATAAACTCTGGAGTAATAGAGAACACAACTCTCCATAACAACTATAGTGGAATCCATTCAACACATTCACCAGAAACTGGATATTTCCAAAGCATTTGCAAATATTTATTTACTTTGGCCTGATAACATCAATGTGTATGTTGAGATTTCATCTTGTACAAAACAGTGCATTTGATTGGCGCTCCACCTACTACCTAGACATTCACTCTCTCCACCACTGATCCACAATGGAAGAGGTATGCCATTAAAAAGATGCACATCAGCAGTTTGTCAAAGCTCCTTCAGTGGCACCTTCCAAGCCCAGGACCTCTACCAGCTAGAAGAACAGTGTTCAGCAGAAGCTTGTGAACACCACAGCCTGCAACTTCTCCTCCAAGTCACACTCCATTCTGACTTGGAAATATATTGTTACTGAGTTAAAATCCTGAAACCTCCTCTCCAACAGCACTGTGAATGTACCACTCACACCGACTGCAGCAGTTCAAGAAATGTTCACCATTACCTTGTCAGGGGCAATTAAAGATGGGCAATAAATGCTGGCCTAGCTATTGATGCTCGCATCTCGAGAATGAATTTAAAATAACTTCTATGTAGTTGGAAGATTGGGAGGTCAAATAAATTATTTGTAGAATCTTTGATTGTCTGAGTCTTTGGTTTTCTTTGACAACATACACATACAACCATATTTTTCCACAATAGCATGATTCACTTGTAATGTTAAAAATGTTTTCAGAGATTGGGGCAGCACGGTGACACAACAGATAGCGCTCTTGCCCCACACAACCAGGTAGGTCGGTTCAATTCTGGCCTTGGATAATTATCTGTGCGGAGTCTGCACATCTTTCCCGTGTCTGATGGGTTTCCTCCAGGTGCTCCGGTTTCCCCTTTCAGTCCAAAGATATGCGGGTTAGGCAGATTGGCCATGCTAAACTGCCCCTTAGTGTTCAAAGATGGGTAGATTAGTTGGGTTGCCATGGTAAATGTGCAGGTTTACAGGAATCAGGGGACTGGGTGAGATGCTCTTTTGGAGAGTTGGTGCAGACTCAATGGGCCAAATGGCCTCCTTCTGTCCTGTAGAGATTCTATGGACTGACTAGATTGCCATTAATCTTGGAATCATTGACAAATTAGGAACAATAAACCCTGAACATAGAATGGGGCATGAGTTTGTTTTGCTTTTCTCAATTATATCTATTTGTATTAGTCTGATTAATATTACACTTCTTCCCTCAGACACAAATACAATGTGGAATATATCGGTCTGATGAAAATGCAATTTGTGTATTATAAATGTCTTCTGTCAATTCAAAAACAATGTTCAGATTCCATCCACATAAACGTCCCAATGTTCGTTCTAGTCTCTAAAAATGTCTTCCTACCTGTAATCTTTGTGCCTGGGCTAAGCTACAAATGAGTTCTGTCTGTCCTGTGTAATTGCTTCCTCATTATTCAAGTAGCCTGCTCTAGGCTAGAAGGAGATGCTTTGATGACTGGATTTTTAATATCAAGGGCATGGTCCCTCACATAAAACAACCTATTAAGTGGGATCCCGATGGGGAATGTCCTCCTCCTCCTTCTTCAGCCACATCTGCAATATCACCATTCGATGAATCCATTGAGCTGCATGGTGTAAATCACAGCATCGAGAGTCCAAGAGGCCCAAATCCCCTCTTCACTTTTCAGAAGCAGCTTCACCTCTTTTAAAAAGACAGATTTTTAAACTTCAATATTAAATAAAAGATGTGAAACTGCTGGACAGCATTAATGCTGGATAATTAGATTACATTTTAATTGCACGCATTAATACAATGACTCTTACATGAGTGAGTGTGGAGGCTGTTCATGTGAGTAAAGTAATTCCACATTCAGCAATCTCAGTCAGTTGTTGTGTTTGTTCCAAGCAATTTTCTGAATGAAGAGGCAGATCAAGAAAAAGGAAATGTCAATAACTTTAGAGGCAAAAACGTGGTCTGGGAAGGATAATTCCAGAAATTCAGCTGTGGTGAATGAGCTAGAAAATGGAATTGAGGAGCAGGCTGCGAGGGTGAGTGACCTGTGGTATACATTTACATAGAGAGGACAGGAAACTAAAACAGGATGTTGAAAGAGACAGAGCCTTGAATCAAATCACACCATCTTTAGCAGAGAAAGGTATTACTGTCAACCTTGGAAATGGGATGAGAAACAAAATACAGATTGCAAAGCCAAGTAACAATGGAAACAGAAAAATTCTAAACATGTTTGACAACCAAAGAGTAACGCACAAGAAAGCAGAGAAAAGAAAGAAACCGGGAGAAAGGATGTTAATTAAAGCTTTTCTCTGTGAACAGCTACACCTGGCATTGCAGAGATGCAAGAGAAATCATAAAGAAGAACTGAAGCAGATTAGAAAATGTATAAAAACAAGCTACAGAAATGGGATGCAGAAAAAAACTTTAAAACAGGAATTAGGTAAGTAAGGCGATTGTGAATTGTGCAAGATTAAATAGAGAAGAGATGAAAGCCGGACATAGCTTTTACAACATATAAAAAAGTCACTAACTTATTTCAGAATGTGGTTATTTTGAAAATGATACTCGGAATCATGTACTCTCTGCCATTGGAGTGTAGCTAACCCTTGTATTGCTGTCTTCTCCACCACCACTCAGGTTTGGGAATTGTTATTTGTACAACAGGCATTGTCTTTAATCAAACTTTACATGTAAGTAAACTTGTTATATTCAGTAAGTTCCCATTTAAATTTATGATTGTATTCCTGAAAATCATGATTTTAAGTGAAACAACTTTAAGTGAGTCATCCGTCCCTGGAGAAAACATCATTAAAGCTGGAGTCAGATTCCTTTCAACATTTCTTGCCTGGTATAATAAATGTCCAAGTTGCAAAACTGTACCATCTGTGTGCAGCACTGTGCATTCCCAGCTAGAATAACTTGCAACATAAATCACTGAATATAACAGGAATGCTGTATAAATTCAAATTAGATAACACTAGGGCTGGAATTTTTTGGTCGTTCACGCTGGTGGAATCCTCTGGACCCGCGGACAGTGCATCCCCTGCTGTGGGTTTCCTGGTGGTGAGGGTGGTTTCAATGAGAACTCTTATTGACAGCGGCAGGATCAGAAAATCCCACTGCTGGTAAATAGCGTTCTACTTCCGGCCACCAAGAAAATCAGTGAGGCCAGAGAATCTAGCTCTAAATCACCCAAACAGATCCTGAGTAGCACAACATCCCTGTCTCACCCACAGCACTCCTGAAACACAGTTTAACATTTTGCTTGGTTTTCTTTCCCCCTCTACCTGCCTCTCTCTCTCTTTCTCTTTTCCTGCCGTTTTTTTCCCTGTCTACTTCACTATTCGGTCACTCTCTCTCTCTCTCTCCTTTCCCGCTTTGTATCACTCCCAGCCACACTATCTCCACCCCAGCTAACTGCAGTGACTCAACAACCCGAAGTTCTCCCCAACTCCTAGTCCAAAGCTGCGCTTGGGTTTCGAACTTTGATCTCTTCCTGACAGTGTGCAGAGCACCGAGCCCCTGTCCCAGCTTCCCAGGTTACAGATGGAGCCGTTAGCATGGAGTGGGGGGTGGGGGAAGCGTGGACGAAGCCAGGAGGGCTCCCTGCCCACCTGGGTTACTCACACTCCACCATTTGCTCGATGGCCAGCAGCTTTTCCTTTTGTGCCCTGCACTCCTGCTCCTGGGTCTCAGACCTCCCTCTCTCCCTCAGCCTCTGTCTGTTGAGTGCAGCGGCAGCTGTAGTAACTGCCCCTGGCGGTGCCCCAGAGGGGGGAGGTCTGGCCAGAGTGCAAATGAGATAAAACCAAACATGTCAAAATAAATTGGAAAGACGGGCCCCAAAAATAAACAATGTTAAAACAAAACAATGTTAAACAGGACAACTTAAAGCAAGGACTTACTGTTTGGCTAAAATAGTTCAGATACAAGAACATTTTACATAACTTACAGATTTGCCTAAATCAGAATTGCAATGGAGTGATGTTTGCATTTGAAATATTTTACAGCACATCTGTCACTTGAACATGTCACTGGGACCACATACGGTGACTCTGCTAATAATTTCTTTCTAATCAATGTACATCCTTCTCTCTCTATAATGGATATTGTGCAGCTCAATATTGAAAAATAACACATCCGCTTTCTAGATTGCAAAATGTAGAAGTTAGGATTTTTCTGCAAGTAAGATGGTTCCAGGTGATTAGATTGGGTACTGATGAATGATATGACTGTGTTCGTAAGAATGCAATGTTTTATAATCTTGGTGCCGCAAATTACATACAATTATCATTCTGTCAAAGTCTCCACCTACAAGTACAGAAGTGTAAATGTTTTTGTGATGTTGCATAAACCAAAAGGAGATAATCATAGAATCCCTACAGTGCAGAAAGAAGCCATTCAGTCCATCAAGCCTTCACTGACAACAATCCTATCCTTGTAACCCCATTTATTTATCCCGCTAATCCTCCAACACTAAGGAGCAATTTTAGCATGGCCAATCACCTAACCCACACATCTTTGGAGAACTTGAAGAATGAAACTATTGTTATGGGAGCACAGTCACTCACTTTGACTTGTCATACCCAGCATTGACATGTTGTATTATGAACTTCAGGTGATATATTTTAATAGCTTGTTTGTGTGCAATTTGTAAATGGCTGCAACAAATCATGAGACTTTTGGCATTTGGACTATGACATCATCAAGTCTCTGGCAAATACCTAATTTAATATAGACATAGGTGAGGGTATTTCACAGCCATTTGTGGAATCCACACAGCTCATTGTTTAAGAATGGATCAACAGCAAAACACTATGGAGTTTCCAGCCTGTCTCTGTGTTTCACACTGAGTAAAAGGGAAGATAGAAACTTCATGGCAGCTATTAACTTCTTATTAAAATAGCCTCCCACATCCAAACTAGACTGGATGAGCCTCAACTTCTTAACCCAGAAGTCATGTGATTGAAGCTGGGTTTCTGCTTATTATTTATTACTTCTTGACCGAGATGATCTGGTAGAGTCATCGTTCATCAGCTTGTCCGCAAACTTGCAACCTGCTGTGAACCCTTTGCTTTATAAAACCCTCACTTCAACTTTAAATCATCAAATCTATTCACAAAACCACAGGTATGCCAGGTGGGAGGTTGTAAATTGTAAATCAGATACTGAGTCAACTTAATCTTTAATGATGCACTATCTTAATCTGTATCCAATTGCGCATGTGTGTGAGTGACTGAATGTGTGGTATTGAATTATTTGGAGTAAGTTTGTGAGAATAAATAACCTTCTTTACTTTTAAACTCACAAAAGCTTGTTGCTTAATTGTTTAATTGGAATACACACTAAAAAAAGAGACACTTCTTTCCACACAAAATATATTGATTCTAGGCCCTAGGAGAGCAAATACATTTGGATGGTGATAGTATATCATTAACTGGTATCCTAGAGACATGGACTAATGGCCTGGAGATGTATGTTCAAATCCCACCACAGCAACTGGAGGATTTTAAAGTCAGTCAATAAATGTTGATAAGAAAGTCAGTGTCTGCAAAGGTGACCATAAAATTACTGGATTGTTGTAAAGCCTCACCTGGTTAACTAATGTTTTTGAGAGGAAAAAAATCTACCATTCCTACTCAGACCTAACTGCCTTGGAAATAAAATCAGAAAATTATGAAAAAATCCAGCAAGTCTGTCAGTATCCATGGAATGAGTTATTGTTTCAAAGAAACATTTTTCAAAGACTAGTCTCTAATTCTGTTTATCTTTTTATAGATGCTGGCAGGCAAGCTGCGCATTTCAGTATCTTAGACCACAAAATGTAGGAGCAGAAGTAGACCATTCAGCCCATCAAGTCTGATCTGCTGAGATGAAAGCAAAATACTGCTGATGCTGGAATCTGAAACAAAACAGAAAATGCTGGAAAATCTCAGCAGGTCTGACATCATCTTTGGGGAAGAGAATTGAGCCAAAGTTTTGAGTCTAGATTGCCCTCTGATGAAGTGTCATCTAGACTCGAAATGTTGGCTCTTTTCTCTCCCAACAGATGCTGTCAGACCTGTTGAGATTTTCAACATTTTCTGCTTTTGCTGCAAGTCTGATTTGCTATTCAGTGAGATCATGACTGATCTGAAATGATAATCCTCACCTCCATTTCCCGTCTTATCCCCATAATCCTTGATTCCCGTACTGATGAAAAATCTGTCTATCTCAGCCTTGAAGATACTTAATGACCCAGCCTCTACAGCCCTGTGTTTCACTCCCCTCGGAGAGAAGAAATTCCTCCTCATCTCTGTTTAAATGAGCAACCTCTTATTTTGAGATTATACCCTCTGGTCTTAAACTCTTCACAAGAGGAAACAACCCCTCAGTATCTAGCCTGCCAAGTACTCTGAGAATCCTATGTTTCAATAAGGTCACCTCTCATTTTCATAAACTCCAACAAGTACAGGCCCAACCTATTCAACCTCTCCTTCTAAGAAAATCCTTCCATACCAGGGATCCACCATATCTATCTTAAATTCCAGCATATCTATCTTAAATAAGGGGATATCTAAACATTTTCCATTTTTATTACAGATGTATAGCATCCATAATAATGTATTTTTATTTTACTGTCTCTGAAAAGAATCAAACTATTATGTTACAGCACGGTGGATGTGTCTACATCACATGGACTGCAGCTGCTGAAGAAGGTGGCTCACCAACACCTTCTCAAGGGCAAATAGGGATTGTCTATAAATGCTGACCTTGTCAGTAACATCATGTCCTAAGGGTAAATATATGCAAAGGTGGATTTACCATAAACAAAATAACTTACCCAAGATCAACAAACTTTGATTCCCCAAGTGTAACTAAATAGCAAACTCATATTTGCGATACATTCAAAGTGCCATATTTCTTTGGTAATTGTCAAAATCAATTGCTAAAAAGTAAGTTTTAGATCAGTCTCGATCTAGATCTTCCTCCTCCCATCCCTTCCCTGAATAGTTATAATGACTTCAATTTGTATTTTCATTGATCAATATTTGCAACAATTGGGAAATATGCCACTTTCAAACATATAATAGAATTGCAAACGCCATCATTTCCAATGAGATTGGCTTCATACTCAGTCCCACTATCTGAGAGGCAGGCTGTGCCTATGTCAAGTAACAAAAGCATGATGCCATAGACAAACCTAAATGATTCCACAACCAACAGATCAGGTCAAAGCTCTGCGGTCCTGTCACGTCCAGTTGTGAACGATGGTGGAGAATTAAACACTATGCCCATAGAATCTCGGTTTTGACTGCCTCCCACTGATTTAACTTTGTCTTCCTTTTAATCATTGTATTCGGTCTACTTTCGCCAGTTAATCTCTCAACTTTGTAAAATTTGTCTTCCTTCAATTAAAAACTTTTATTCCTGTTTTACCTTTGTCCTTTCCCATAATGATGCTAAATCTAACTGTATTATGGTCACTACTTCCACAATGGTCACCCATTGCTCCTTCATCCACTTGCCTAGAGTCATTTCCTAAAACTGCAGATTTGGGTTTAATTACATCATTAAGCCTGAATACATTTTTAACTTCTGCTCTGAGCAGAGAAGATATTATATCCGAGTCATAGAGTTATAGAGGTATACAATATAGAAAAAGATCATTAAATCCAACGTGTCTGCTCTGCTCAAAGACCAATCACCAAACCATTCAAATCCCATTTTCCAGCACTTGGCCCATAGCCTTGGCATCACAAGTGCATATCTAAATATTTCTTAAATGTTATGAGGATCTCTGCTTCCACCACCTTTTCAGGCACTTAGTTTCAGGCTCCCACCACCCTCTGGGTGAAAAGGATTTTCCTCACAACCCCTCTAAATCATCTGACCCTTAACTTAAATCTACATCCCCTGGTCATTGGTCCCTCCATCAAGGGGAAGTGTCTACTCTATCTATGTCCCTCATCATTTTCTCCAACTCAGTCATGTCCCCCCTCAGTCTGCTCTGCTCCAAGGAAAACCCCAGTCTATCCAATCTCTTTTCATAACCAAAATTCTCCAGCCTAGGAAACATCCTGGTAAATCTCCTCCGCACTCTTCCGAGTGCTATCACATCCCTCCTACAATTTGGATTCCAGAACTGCATACAGAATACATTTCCTGCTTCAGTGTGCTTCAATAGTGTTGGAGAAATCACTTTAGTGCCTTCTCCATGGTCTAAAATGCAGGACTCAGAATTGAACAAAATTCTGCAACTGGAGCTCAACTAATGTTTAATAAAGGCTTGACATAACCACTTTGCTGCCGTACTTTATACCTTTATAATAAAGACAAGGATCCAAATGCCTTTTTAACAGCCTCTCTACTCACCCCCAGGTCTCTCTGTTCCTGTACTTGCTGTTTATATTTGCTTTGTAATTTTCCAATTTAGTCTGGGTAGCCCAACAAAAAGGAGGATTATCTTATTAGAAATATTCCTTCTTCTGAATACATCAGCCGGGATTAATTGCAGATGATTGATCTGACAATGCAGAAGATTTTTTTACTCTATACCGTTAAATCTTTCCCTATCATTTCAGAAAATAATGTCTGGGAGTACACTTGTTAATTCATACAGAATTAATTTCAGTCTTAGTGATTGGGATATAATTTCGAAATTAGCCTGCCACACCTCAAGTCATTCACTCACAATTTGAAGAATGATGCTTTTGATAATTAGTCCTATTTAATCTTCAGGAAAAAGCATTCAAATCTCTCACTGCCACATTACTGTAAATGACTCTGAAATTAACATGACTAAAAAACAGGTTAAAAGGTAAACCTCTTTTACAAGCTGACACATTACATGCCAGATATACATTTATTAGAGTTATTAACAAGAAAGAAAGACTTGCATTTCTATAGCGACTTTTATGACTACAGATCATCCAAAAGCACATTACAGATAATCACTTACTTTTGAAGTGCAGATAGTGTTGTAATGTAAGTATCACAGCAGCTTGTTCTCATACAGCTAGTTGCTAGTTTTCATACAGCAAACTACAGCTAATACTATGATAGCAATGACTAGATAATCAGTTTTAGTATGTTGCTTGACAAAAAAATATTGGCCAGGGATCATTCTACCGGTTTTATTTGACATAGTGCCAAGGGATGTTTTTACATCCATCTGAGAGGACAACGTATCTGGACTCAATATCTCCTCTGAGAGATAGTTCCTCCAACAACTGCAGCACTCCCTCAGGAAGACACTGGGATGTCCACCATGATTGCTGGGCTCAAGGCTTGAAATGGAACTTGAATCCACAACCTTTGAACTCAGACAAAAGGTTACTAACTGAGCCACAACTAACACAGAAAGTCCAAGTTCATTTATACTCTATGGCACCTTGCCTTGGGTTATGGCAATTAAAAGCTGAATGTTGATGTTTCACTGCTTTGGATTAGAATCTGTGAAAAGGACATCAGATGTCAGATAGGCAGTAGGAGGATAAGATTTTATATTTACTCTCCCTCAATGGCTCCCGCTGCATTTTTTTTCGATGAGGTATACCTCAGCAGACACTCTCCTACACATTACATGAACTTTGTGAGTGAACATCTATAGGCTATTCAGTCACATGGGGCATCGCCTGTCCTGTCCTGTCCTCAAACCAACTCCTGCAAACACTTCCATCAAAGGTCACTGGATAAGCTTCTGGAGTGGAAAGCCTGTCTGATCTTCTCTTCTGTAAGGTCAGAATGCAGGTATAGCTCCTCCCCCATACCACACCATCCCACAGACACTAACTCAGTACACGTTAGCAATCAAAAACAAAATTCTTGTTTATAAAATTAAACAAATAAAAAAGATGGGATTTTAAATGTTAGGTTCCAGAATTGGGTTTCATAAGATTGGATCACTTAAAAAAGACTCTTTACAACTTCTAAGAAGTTCCCTGTTTTCAATCACATCTATTTATTTCCCATTCTGTTTCAAGGACAATAGAGTAATCTACTCGTAAATGATCACAAAGATCCCTTCCAGTCATGCATTGGGTAACCCACCCTTGTATCAAATCAATCTTTTGGCGACTAAATAAGATGCTTCTGTGCAGTGTTAAAAATAAAAAAAAATCCACCTGAGAGATAGAAACATGAAAAAGTTGAACGTAAGTTAAAAATATACATTGCCACAAAGCACTCAGTCATGACATTGGGGATGATGCAGGATAGATACATGAGCTGTGTATACTTGTGTCTGTGGCATGGTCCATTAGAGGGTGAAGGTCAGGATAACCTTTATTTTAATTGTTCATTGAAATCATAAAACTTTTAAGTTGCAAAGAAAATAATCACTGCTAGATAAACTTCACATACTGTAGAGAAGTTGTAACAGTGAAATGATGTAAAATCAATTATCAATACAATGTAATACTTCATGACGAATACTTTGTTATAAATAGTTGACTGTACAGTTAAATGTATCATCTGATCATTTGACATTAAAGTACGGGTGTGGATTCTGTGATATTTCGTTGCACAAAGAAATAATCAATAATTAAACTCATTAAACTAAATGTAGTCGTGAAAGTAATAGGAAAGCGTTCGTCAAGAAAACAATTGATTGGGGTACTGGATTCTGGATTTCTCCAGTGTGTTGAGGGCTATCAAATATTTAATTTGACATGCACTATTACATCATTCTGTTGGAGTTGTGGGAAAATAGGCTGCACTACAAACGAAGAGAGATGATGCAGACAGTCAACCTTTGTGTCTGCCTACCCTAATTCTGCAATACTTAGTCCATAATTGTAAAAACCTATTCTTAAAAATATAACTTATGTATTTTTTAGTCATAGAGGTTTACAGCATGAAAACAGGCCCTTCAGTCCAACTTGTCCATGTCATCCCTTTTTTTAACTTCTAAACTAGTCCCAATTGCCCATGTTTGGCCCATATCTTACCCATTGACATCTTACTCATGTTACCGATGCAACTTTTTAACAGAGTCATAGAAGAAATTGCGTTATGGAAATTCATTTGTAGAAGTGTAGCATGGGTAAACAATGCGACTTATTTGAATTTTGAAACCTTTGAAGAAAAGAGGGTAAACTAAAATCTTTTCCCATCAGCTTTATCCTATTTTCCACTTAAATGTGGCTATTGATGTCTAACGAAGTAAAAATCTTACTCAATAACATCTGACTTACCTCGGTAAAGCAATCGAGCTACTGAATAAAGAGCCCATGCAGGTAAATCGTTGACTACCTGAGACTACCTTACTTAACAAAGATGGGGACAACCTCCCTGCAGGGATTCTGTCACCCATAAAGTCCATACAACCAATAGTGGAATTGGGGTTTGAGAATGTACAGCACAACATCCTCAGTGGGAATAGGTTGGGAGGTGAAAAAATTATCAAATTATACAGACAGTGTTTACAATCTTGCAAAAAAATTCTAGCTATATCACCTTAATGTGCTTCTAATATATCATTGTATCTTTCATTAGAATTCAAATAAACCTTTATCACATTTGAAAAGGGCACAGAAAATTAAAGACACACAAATCAATCAGCAACTATTGGGAGGAGGAGAATGTGATTCAGCAGAACCTTCTCTAGAACTAAAAACAGAAACATGAAGAAGAATATAAAATATAATTAGAAAAATGTAGTGGAGGGGGGCAGTAAACAAGCTTGTTATATTCACATCACTGGCTTAAATGTCGCAATGTTTTTCTCAGGTTTCTCCAGTAGATTTCACTTTACACTTTCACATCTCAAACCCACTTTTGGGATATATATTTCTGGATGGCCGCTAAACAGCAGGATGACCTGCCCTCTGTCTTTGTAACCCCGCACTACGACCCTTCTGGTCAGTCATTTACATGGAGATAAAGGAGCAGCATTCCTGGTATAATGGCTCCAGGTCCTATTGCAGCATGAACTTGTGGTTTGAATAAGAAAGCCTCCCCTCCCCCACTCCTTCTGCACCATTCTGTGAGATGGATGAATGGGGAGGGTAGGTTGCTATTGCACAGACTCCTTTGCTGCTCCTTCAATAGTCAAGTTGAGCTTGGAGTCTAAAACTTCAACACTGACAAAATTAACTGGATGTTTTTGTGGCACAGGCTTACTTTTTGTATTCTCTTATTTACCTGGAGATACGGAAGCTGAGTTTGGGTGAGTCTGATTGGTTTTAGGTCTATTCTTCAAAATGTCCAACATCTCGTTTTTTTGTAACTTTTAGTAATCGATGCTGCCTATTTCCCCACGGATGAGTAACTCAGAGTTACAAGTTTACATTTAGGCAGGGATTCTAAATTGGATATGAAATTTAAATTAAATCTCATGTGAAAAACAAGGAAAAGTCATTTTAGGAAATGTTATCTGAGAAAATGGTACTTTGTGAGAGAGGTTTAGTTCGACTTGTCCAATAAACTCATTGAAATTTGGTGCAAGTGCAGAACTGTTGTTTTGAGGTAGAAAAGACAAACTTCAGAAAAAGCTCGATTTCCCTTTGGTTGGAAAAGATCTAAAGAAAAACACAATTATCTTTGCTATTTGTAACCTATTATTGTAGGACATGTCCAATTTCTGATCTTAATTGGAAAAATGAGAAGAATTCGGAGAATGAGATTCTAACAGAATCATGTCGCATATAATATTGTTATAAACAGCTGAAATCCTGCCTTGGAAGTCATTATTTGTATTGAATGGTTTTAAGGTAAATTTGGGTACAAAGAGTTGGGTTTCAACGTGTGAATTAATGTTCGCAGCTCTCTTGTGAATTCCATATTTATTTTGCGTGTTGAGGGATATATAATATTTTACTTGACATCCGCTGTTATATCGTTCTAGTCCCTAAATAAAACTCACTCGCTTCTCATAAGTCGCTTCATTTTCAGTTTGTAAAATGAGTTTTGAGAAACATTGGAGATTGCAGCCTTTTCTTTATTGGAAAGCCATATTTGGCACCCAATGAACATAACCTTTTACAAGTATTATTGATTTTTTTCACGCTGTGTTATTAGCGTTAGTGGGGTAAGCTTTTCTTTAAAAAAATCTGCCTGTCCAGAGGGCTCTTTCACACAGCATGCAAGAATGGCAAAATCTCAGGTACGCAGCTTACAAATGGATAGAAATCGTGGCCGGCGTTCCTGCCAGCGTTGTGTCCTTTGCTGGCTGCGTTTGAGGCCCCTACAGGTTCCAACAGAATTACTCTCCCCACCCTCCCACCCCAATTCTATTTTCTTCTTTCAAACAAAACCCTGATAAATACATTTCACCATGGATATTCGACATAAATGTTTATCTTGATTTTCTTACTGATAAGCCTAAAACTGCTAGCTCCGAAATTACTGTCACTGACACCACATCAACCTCACATTCGTATCAAACCTTCCTTTCTGTTGCTTTAACAGAAATCCATTTTGTTTGAAGCATTTTTCTTGTGAAAAATACAAAGAATTATTATACTTTCATGAGCAGCATTTGATTATTGAATGTTAGTCACTCTTTTTAGAATAAATTGGTAATATTTCATGTCCAGAGGATATAAGAAACAAGCAATATTTTTATATAAATTCCAGCATCCCAGAACATTTTCAATTTTTACCATTAATAATGTTTGTCCAGTAACAACCATACATCGTCTGGGACAAGAATTCCATTATTTTCCCAATGTGGAAACCTCTGCCTAACTCTCTTCTCCTCAGTATTTTTAGAATCTTTAATCTTTTCTTCCTGATCCCCATTTTTCAGTTTTCTTCATATTTGTTTCCTGCCTCTTTTGAACCCTTTAATTTTCAGGTAATAACCGGAATAGGATTGCAATAATCATGGTGGTGAGAAGATTTACTCCGTACTTTGTTCCTCTAATTTGTTCTCATGACAAGACCAAGAATTGGAGACTTTCTAAAGTGGCAGCAAACATTTTTAACAATATCAGTTTTCTGTCACCTAAGCATGACTAAATATATCATAATAAACACATACTCTCCTTATGTCTTTTTGATCTTTCAGTTGTCCTGCACTGAAGGTTTTTCAACTCCCCCTCATTAATATAATTATCTGTCAGTGTGCATATAACACAAATTCCTAAAATTGGACATATTATAAACCTAAAACTTTGCATCAAGTGTTGGTAGCGCACACGTTTCATGGCCTTGTGCCAAAATCTGATCTCTCCTTTGCTGAGCTGAGCTGGTAGAATGGTAGGGTTGGCTTGGAAATAAGATGTTGGTGGTGATTTTATAGTACATTTTGAGCCACATGAAAAAGCCTCCAGACAAAGGCAGCTGTGTGCAAACATGTGGAAATCATCAATAAAAAAGCCAGAGATACCAATAAACATGGCATTACGGGGTAATACCTGAACCTATTAAAATAACAGCCTTGCTAGCTTGAATCAGCTCCAGTACTCTCAGTTACCACTTTATTAAACTAAAACTATTTTGCATTTCTTTGATCTTTTGTTCATGTCCCTTTTCACTTGTTTTTCTCCTTTCCTACTGAAACAAATATCTGCAGTAAATACATCCTCACCCACCTAGGCATCCGAGTTTGTAAATTAATTCAGTCAATGTGTTAGGTAGCAAGGCGTGACATGCACAAAACTAAAAATGCATACATTAGAGTTTATCTGCATAAAGTATTTAACAATTTCTACTTGTACACTTACTATTTACTCACCTTTAGTTTTTTGTCAAAATCAAATAAAGGAAAATATAATTCCTCATTTCTAAACCATTGTAGTCAAAATAGAAAATAATTGAAAATGTTACAATGCATTTTAAAATTATTTAGCATCAAATATTTTGCAAACATTAAAATAAATAAAGCTGCTTCATACTTTCCAAAGACTTTGATTTATTGCCACATGTATTGGAATACAGCGAAAAGTATTGTTCCTTGCGCACTATACAGACAAAGCACAGCATTCATAGAGCACATAAGGGAGAAGGTAAGAAAAAGGTACAGAATGTAGTGTTACAGTCATTGCTTGGATGTAGAGAAAGATCAACTTAATATAAGACAGGTCCATTCAAAAATCTGACAGCAGAAGGGAAGAAATTGTTCTTGTGTCAGTTGGTACATGACCTCAGATTTTTGTATTCTTTTTAATATACTAATTTAACAGTATCCATTTGTAAATAATTAACATTATACTGCACTGCATTCTTGATGCTATTACAGTTTAAATTATGCAGTATGTCATGATACAGCAGTGCATACATTCCAAAAACAAGCCTATAAAATGAGATTTTCCTTTTCATAGCAACTTGTGTAGCTTTGTTGAAAAAGGCAAATTGACTAGAAGGCATAGCCTCAAAATAAGGGGGGGACAGTTTAGAACGGAGTTGAGGAGGAACTTCTTCACTCAAAGGGTGGTGAATCTCTGGAATCCTCTGCCCGTTGAAGTGGTGGAGGCTACCTCGCTAAATATATTTAAGACACGGGTAGACAGGTTTTTGATAGACAAGGGGTTATGGGGAGAAAGCGGGAAAGTGGAACTGAGCCACTTCAGATCAGCCATGATCTTATTGAATGGCGGGGCAGGCTCGAAGGGCTGGATGGCCTACTCCTGCTGCTATTTCTTATGTTCTTATGGCAAATGCGAACTTTAAATGTGTGGCATCGTTGCTTCTCAGGTCGAAGTTCAGTGGTGGACATGGAAGCAGGAATGGGGGAGGCAGGTAGCTAACTGGGCATGATCTTAGGCTTACTGACGATGCATCTGCTGAACCTCACAGTGGGTGGAAGCAAGTTGCCATCTCTGCTGTTACCTCACAGAAGGGGAGATGGGCACACCATATTTAAAGGGTACCCTGACACCCATTCACTACTATAGGCCAGGAGCATCAGGCTGGGTGCCTGTAATATTCCAGAGAAGGAAACATTGTTTACGGTTCAGCAAAGCCTTCCTGGAGACTGCCCCTCCAGGCTCACCAGGAGAGTTCTGTTTCCCCATGATGACAGCATCGTCCGATCATGGCCATCTCTGGACAGAGATCACAGAGGAGGTTAGTGTTCGTGGGGTCCAACACAGAGACATCCAGCAGTGCAGGAAGAGGATGAATGATCTGCTGCACCCTACTGGGTTAGTGCACCATATACTCATTGCAAAGGGACACTCAAAAGCACATCATTCTGTGTACGTGTGTGAGTACACAGGGGTGTCACACAGGAGGTTGGGTTGTAGCACTCACCAGCAGATGGGACACCAGCAGATGACTCCAAAAATTACAACTAATGCTTCTTTTTCTAGCTGAGAATAGTTAGATTCAGCACTAGTCAGAGTACGCAAAGCAAAAGTTATTCATCACATAATATGTGAAATATATGGCTTAGTATGTGAAACGACTGCCCCTACTTCATAAGGTGAGGCATTGCAAGCAAGCAGTAATGGTGGCTTTAGATTAAAATGAACCAATACTTCAAACGTTTGTAAAGTATCTTTGACATCCCTGTATGCTTTCTCGCGTTCTGTTGTCCAGTCCCATGACTGTTTCACGCATCGTAAATTATGCAATAGCTTTAATAATGTAGCTAAGTTAGGAACAAATTTGCCATAATAATTTATTCACCTAGAAAGGACCTGAATTGCTTCACATTTATTGGACATGGTGCTTCTAAAATACTATCCATCTCTTTAATGCTTTACGTAGGTCTTTGCTATCAACAATGTGCCTGAAATACTGGCCTGCATCTGGCAAAATTCACACTTTTCTTTCTTGATACACAGGCTATGCAAGACTTTCCAATATTGTTTCTAAATTATTATTTCTAAATTATGGAGGGGAGGCGATGGTCCAGTGGTATTATCACTAGACAATTAATCCAGAAACTCAACTAATGTTCTGGGGAGCTGCGTTCAAATCCTGCCACAGCAGATGGTGGAATGTGAATTCAATAAAAAAATCTGGAATTAAGAATCTATGGATGACCATGAAATCATTGTTGATTGTTGGAAAAACCCATCTTGTTCACTAATGCCCTTTAGGGAAGGAAATCTGCCATCCTTACCTGATCTGGCCTATATGTGACTTCAGAGCCACAGCAATGTGGTTGACTCTCAAATGCCCCTCCAAGGGCAACTAGGGATGGGCAATAAATGATGTAAGAAGTCTCACAACACCAGGTTAAAGTCCAACAGGTTTATTTGATAGTAAACGCCACAAGCTTTCGGAATGCTGTTCCTTCGTCAGGTGAGGAGGAACACTGTTCTGAAAGCTTGTGGCGTTTATTATCAAATAAACTTGTTGGACTTTAACTTGGTGTTGTGAGACTTCTTACTGTGTTTACCTCAGTCCAGTGCCAGCATCTCCACATCATCAATAAATGCTAGCCAGCCAGCAATGCCCAAATCCCAGGAATGAATAAAACAAAAATCAAGGCCTCTTGGTCACTAGATCCTGTACTTAGAATATCATCCAGTAACATTGTACACCAGTGAGACCACTTAGATTCTGATCTTTTGATGTTTGGGCTTGGGCTGATGTGGAAGTTATTCCAATAATCAATCTTTTGTAATGAAAAATACCTTCATGAGTAATGATGCTAAGCAATGGTTAAGGTTCAGCAACTACATCCATCTGTATATATGTTTGTGAAAGAAGAATTTTGCTCAATTTTTGCCCATCGGATAATCCAGCAAACAAATCTTCAATTAAAGGATCAATGCACAACACTGGATTTATGATTGTTTTAAAATCACCACAAATGTAAACTGAACCATCTGGCTTCATAACAGGTACAATGAGGATAGCCCAGCCACTCGTAATCAGCTCTAACACAACACTAACATATTTAGAATACAGAAAGAAATTTCACAACACCAGGTTAAAGTCCAACAGGTTTATTTGGAATCACCTTTTGGAGCATTGTCTCTTCATCAGAAACTCCCTTATCTGATGAAGGAGCAGTGCTCTGAAAACTTGTGATTCCAAATAAACCTGTTAGACTTTAATCTGGTGTTGTGAGACTACTTACTGTGCCCACCCCAGTCCAATGCCTGTATGTCCATATCATTGTTA
Source organism: Carcharhinus amblyrhynchos (assembly GCF_965287045.1). NCBI lineage: Eukaryota > Metazoa > Chordata > Chondrichthyes > Carcharhiniformes > Carcharhinidae > Carcharhinus > Carcharhinus amblyrhynchos. Next base: position 43,948,992 of record NC_137347.1, read on the forward strand.
GGACATTACACCCTCCCCAAATATTCTGCCCTATCCCTTCCTGAACAGCTTACTCTCTCCTGTCCAACTTTACCTGGTCACTGCCTCACCCTTCCCACTCTGAACATCTACCTTCCTCACTCCTTTGGTCATTCTCCTCTCCCACCAGTTAGCCTGAAACAAATGCTCGTATTTACAGACTCTCCTGAAACAGACAATATCGTCACAAATCACTGTTGTCCATGGAAGAGGTCAGGCTTGCCTTGCATACACCTCTTACACGCAGTTGTAAAAGTGAATGCTCTAATTTCTTCCTAACCTGTTAATGAGCATGCATAACATGCAAAAAGGACTCTCAATTCTGTACACTGGGTAGCTCAACCTCACTTTAAACTGTCTTTAAATTCCCGAGAACAGAATTGCTAAAGTTCATTGGCCAGATAAGCAACTAGTTTTGAGCCTTTCCTGATCTTATTACCTCCTGAATCTCACACTTTATTGCTCTGATGCTGAATTACTACCTGTCTCTGTGCCACTCCGCCTTTGGGAACTGATGTTTCAGGATTATATCTGTTGCTGTTTGCATCTCTCTCCTCAAACCAATTTGCCTGTCTTCCTCCCTCTCTTCAAAAGCAAATTGTATGTCTTTAATTACTTCCTTTAATCTTTCCTGCCTCAGCACTCTGCCCCCACCATGTGAAGTGCTCTAAGTGATTCTATTCTGTACCAAGCCTTATAAATGGAAGCTGTTGTTATTTAGCCATTGATGTGAGGGTGTGTGGGTGCAGCCTGCGAAGGTCTCACTGTCTTATTTTCACTTTGCCTGCAAGAATCTCCAGCCTCCTGCTTATTGGCTCATCACAATGCTCAGTCCAAGATCAAAGACTCAGTGATGTTCAGATGTCAGGATTTGAACTTTCCCCCAACTCTTTGAACTTGTGTTCACAGAAAAAGGGAAGTTTCCAGAAGTAAACTGAACATCTTACAATTAAAATGATGTGGCCTAGTTCAATTTATGAGCAGGAGAGTGAGCCAGAGTGGGAGCACTGATCAACATGATCAAACTGAATTGTGGAACAGGCTTGAGGGACTGAATGGTCTCCTTAGGGTTTTATGGATGAGATGCTACCTCACTCAAAATCCATTCACTTAGAGTTAAAATCGGAAGCTATCTTACAGTTACTTATGGTATTCTGCATTGGCGATCATTTGAGATGACCACCAAGCCACCTTTTTACTTTAAAATGAGTAATAGAATCACAGATTTATTACAATGCAGAAGGAGGCCATCCATTGAGCACCAACTCTCCAAATGAACAATTCCCCTTCATCTCCTTCTGCAGGTAACTCTGCACTTCCTTCCTTCTCAGAAAACAATCCAATTCTCTTCAGAAAGCTTCAATAGAATCTACCTCCACCACACTCTCAGACAGTGCACATTCCAGATCTTAACCACTCAATACGCGAAGAGCTTTTTCCTCATGTCACCTTTGTGAATTACTTTAGATCTGTCTTCTCTCATTCTCGATTCCTTCACTAATGTGAACAGCTTCTCCACATCAACTCTGTTCAGGCTCCTAATGATTTTCAAGACCTCAATCAAATCAAATCCCCCCTGAAGGAAGAGTCCCAGCTTCTCCAATCTATCTTCATAACTGAAGCTCCTCGTTCCTGGAACCATTCTCATGTTTTTTTTCTGCATTCTCTCAAATGCTTTCACACCCTTCCTCAGGTCAGAACAATTTGCAGCACTTCAGCTGAGGCTGAGCTAGTGTCCTAGACAAGTTCAACGTATCTCCTTGGACTTGTTCTTCATGCCCTTGTTTATAAAGCCTAACATGAATATTTTATGGTAAAATTGGCCGATTCAGGCAAAACAAAGGCAGATTTCATTACAAGTTAACTAATGAGAATCATACTGATGGAAATGGCAGCTTCATGGCAATGTCACTGGACCAGTGATCCCCAGGCTCAAGCTAATCCTCTGGGGGCATGGTTTCAAATCCCACCATGGCATCTAGTGGAACTAATATAGGCTGGAATTCTCCAGCCTGGCCTGCAGCTGGGATTCTCCAGTCCCGCTGCAATGAATGGAAATTTGGCTGAGCACTGAATTCTCTGTTCTCGCTAACCGTGGCACTGGAATGGGCGAGAACGGAGAGCTCTAGCAATAATCTGGAATATTGAACTGGTCTCATAACAACTGTCATCAATTGTCCTTAAACCCTATCTGGTTCACTAATGTCCTTTTGAGAAGGAAATCTGCTGTCCTTACCTGGTCTGGCCTACATATGACCACAGCAATGTGGTTGACTCTTAAATGCCCTCTGAAATGGTCTAGTAAAACAATCAAATCAAGGGCAATTAGGGCTAGGCAACAGATGTTGGTCCACCAGTGTTACCCATGTCCCATGAAAGATAAATGGAAAAAAAAATAAGGTACTGATATTGGAAACCAGTGAAAGTAGAATTGGTCTACAGGAGGTGCATTCTTCAGAGTGCTTTGCTTACAAAAGTGGATTATTTGCAAGACATTTGGATAAGACAGTCCATAAGCTTACCATAAGATCCTTGCCTGCAGCTATAATAAGCACTCTGTCCACTGTCTGAAGTCCTAGTGTCAATCCTGAGTACTGAATTGGAAAAGTAAATTAAAATTGTGCATTATCTCTGTGCCAAAATAAATCTCTCCTGCTACAGGGAGTAAGATCCAGCTAGTAAATATCTTCCATTCACATCTTCCCCAATGTGTCAGCTACCAGAGATAATGAAATTATTTCCCTCTTCAGGTGAATTTGTATCTATTAACGCTTCTAGAAAGATAGAGCCATAGAATCCCTACAGTGCAGAAGGAGGCCATTTGGACCATCGAGTCCACACCAAACATAGTCCCACCCTATTCCCATAACCCCACATATTTACTGTCCTAATCTCCCTGACACTAGGGTCAATTTATCATGGCCAATCCACCTAACCTGCACATCTTTGGACTGTGGGAGGAACCAGGGCACCCGGAGGAAACGCATGCAGAGACAGGAAGAATGTGCAGATTCTATACAGACAGTGACCCAAGGCCAGAACTGAACCCAGGTCCCTGGTACTATGAGGCAGCAGTGCTAACCACTGTGCTACCATGCCACCCCAGATCTAAAATATCTAGTATTTAGCTCCTGAATGCAAACAATAAGGGAAGTTGCTTAATTCTCATTGAAAATGTGAATGAATCAGGATAATTTAATATCCTGTTGACTTCCCTGACCCAAAAATAAAGTTAGGCAAAGCTAATTTTTAATTTATATTTATTGGTGTCTAAAGTCGTAAAGATAATTGAACAGTATAACACAGAGAGAGATTACACGACCCTTGATTGCACTACTGGCTATTCCATCCAATCAGACAGTGCATTCCAAATCCTAAATACTTGTTGCATGAAAAAGTTTTTCTTTATTTCACTCCTGATTTTCACCTTAAACCGGTTTAACACCGAGTTCACCACCTTAGCGAAAACTATAGCATTGTGAGGAAAAAGAATATTGTCACAGTTAAAATAATGTTCTTTGGTTAGTGATCTGTCAGCCATTGGAAAAAATTTCTCCTTATTTACTTTTATCTGAACCCTTCACAATTTTAAACACCTCTATCAAATCTTCTCAAAGCCTTCTCTGCTCTAAGGAGAACAATCTGAGCTTCTCCAGCCTCTCCATGTAACTGTAATCCCCCACCCTCAGAAACATCCTCGTAAAGTTTATCTGGATTATCCTTAAAAGTTTTTATATTCTTCCTGAAAGGCGGCTCCCAAAATTGGGCATAATACTTCAGTTGTGGGTGAACGAATGTTTGATGTAGGTTTAGCATAATCTTCTGGATTTTGTAACATACGCCTCTGTTTATAAAGCTTAGGATCCCAGATGCTTTATTAACAGCCTCGCTAATTTGTCTTGTCATCTTCAAAGATTTGTGCACCAACACACTCAATTCTCTCTGATTTTTAACAACCCCTGTAAAACTATACTATTTAGCAGTCATTGTCTTGCCTCATTCTTCTTCCCAAAGCAGATCACCTCAAACCTTTCCGCATTGAATTCCATCTGCCATCCATTCCAACGTGTCCTCCTGAAGTCACAAGATGCAAATTTTATTTTTATTCTTCAAATTGATGTTGTCATCAGTGGCAAGGCCCACATTTGCTATCCTTCCCTAATTACCCTTCAGCTGAGAGGCTCACTCGATCATTTCAGAGGGGCAACTAGAGCCAACCACATTGCTGTGGGTCAGAAGTCACATGTGGGCCAGATTGTGTAAGGATGGCAGAATTCATTCCCTAAATGGCCCTAGTGAACCAGAAGGGTTTTTAATGACAATTGATGATGATTACATGGTCAACATTACTGAGACTAGCTTTCAATATCAGATATTATCAATTGAATTTCAATTCCACCAGCTGTTGTAGTGATTTGAATCTGGTTCCCCAGTACATCAGCTTGGGCCTCCAAGTTACAAGCCTGGTTTCATTGCCAGCACATCATCATCTCCTCCAAATAAAAACCTTAGAACTGAAATGTTCTCAGCTTCACTCAGGATAAAACTTATATTTTGAACATAGAGACTCACTGTTGCATAATACTAACAGCAGCGAACTGGGATACTAGGCTAGGGGATAGATCACGAGAGAAGTACTTTCAATCATTGAAGGGGAGATTTCAGAACTCTCAGAATAAGTATCTTCCTACTGTCAAGAAAAATTCTAAGCAGAGGATCGCCCATCCGTGATTCAGTAAAGAAATTAAAGAAAGCATCAAACTTAAGGAAAAAGCAGAAAGCTGTGCAAAGGTGACTGGCAAATCAGGTGATTGTTCAGAATATAATGAAAAGCAGAGAATGACTAAAAGATTAACCAGGGGAAAGAAATTAGAGTATGAGAGGATGCTAGCTAGGAATGTAAAAACAGGTAGTAAGAATTTCTTGAGGTGTTTAAAAACAAGCAGTAAGTAAATTGACTGTCAGTCTTCTGGAGAGTGACAATGTGGAGCTAATAAGGAAATCGCAGATGAAATATTTTGCTCCTGTCTTCACTATGGACGATACAAAAATCATTCCAGTAATAGCTGGAAATCAGGATGAGGAAGGGAGAGGGGAACTTGGTGAAATTACAATCTGTAAAGAAGCTGTACTGAACAAACTGATGGAGCTGTGGGCTAACAAATCTCTGGGTTCTGATGGACTTCATCCTTGGGTCTTAAAAGAGATGTCTAATGAGGAGTAGTTACATTGGTGTTAATTTTCCAAAATTCGCTAAATTCTGAAAAGGTTGCATCACACTGGAAAGTAACGAATATAACCCCTCTATTTAAGAAGGGAGGGAGGCAAAAAACGGGGAACTATCAGCCTGTTAGCTTGAGGAAGGTGTTAGAACTGATCATTATGAAGGTTATAGCTGGGCACTTGAAGAAACATCAAGGTAATCAGGAAGAGTCAGAATGGTTTTGTGAAAGGAAAATCATATTTAATCAATTTACTGGAGTTATTTGAAGGAATAACATGTGCTGTGGATAAAGCAAATCTATAAACCTAACTGTACTTGGCATTTAATAAGGTGCCACAGAAATGATTATTGCACAAAGTAGGAGCTCATGGTGTAGGAGGTGGCAAATCAGCATTGGGTAGAAGGTTGGCTGGCTGGCAGAAAACAGAATGCATAAATCTGATTGGCAGAATGTGGCAAGTGGGTCCCTCAGGGGTTTGTGCTGAGGCCTCAACATTTTACAGTTTATATCAGTGACTTAAATGAGGGGGATGATGGCATGGTAGCTAAATTTGCAGATAATATAAAGATAGGTAGGAAAGTATGTTGTGAGGAGGACATAAATAGGTTGCAAATGGGTATAGATAGGTTGAGTGAATGAACAAAAATCTGACAGATGGAGTGTAATATGAGAAAATGTGAAGTTGTTGACTTTGACAGGGAGGATACAAAAGCAGAATGTTACTTAAACAGAGAACAACTGCAGAAGTATCTAAGTGTTCTCCTACATGAGGCACAAAGAGTTAGAATGCAGAAGGTTAATGGAATGCTATAATTTATTATGAGAGGAATTGAACATAAAAGTAAGGATGTAGTGCCTCAGTTGTATTGGGCATTAGTGAGATCCCATCTCGAATTCTCTGTGCAGTTTTGCTCTCAATTACTGAAGGAGATAAATGCATTGGAGGTGGTTCAGAGGAGATTTACTAGATTGATAGCTGGAATGAGTGGGTTGTTATTTGAGGAAAAGTTATACAGGCTGGGCTTATTTTCACTAGAGTTTACAAAGTGATGGAGTGATTTTATTGAAGTATATAAGATGCTGAACATCATTGACAAAGTTTATCTGTTAGTGTCACAAGTAGGCTTACATTAACACCGTATTGAAGGTACTGTGAAAATCCCCGAGTCACCACACTCTGGCACCTGTTCGGGTACACTGAGGGAGTATTTAGCGTGGCCAATGCACCCTAACAAGCATGTCTTTCAGACTGTGCGAAGAAACCAGAACACCCGGAGGAAACCCATGCAGACATGGGGAGAACGTTCAGACTCCGCACAGACAGTGACCCAAGCTGGGAATTGAACCTGGGTCCCTGGTGCTGTGAGGCAGCAGTGCTAACCACTGTACCACCTTGCTACATGGACATGGAAAGGATGTTTCCTCTTGTGAGTAAGTCCAGAACTAGGGGATATTGTATTAAATTACCCTTTAGGACAGAGATTTGGAGAAATGTTTTCTCTCAGAATACTGTACGGTTTTGGAACCATCAGCTTCAGAAGGCAGTGGAAATGGAGCTGTTCAATATTTTTAAGACAGAGGTAGACAGAGTCTTGTTAGACAAGGGAATTGAAGATTATCAGGGATAGATAGGAATGTGAAATTTGAAACACAAACGTATCTTATTGAATGGCAGGGCAGGTTTGAGGGGCTGATGGCCTATTTCAGCTCCAAGTTTGTATACACTGCTGAATAGCTCTGTGTTGAAGCACCAGCATATTTACTGGTAATCTTCAAAAGGGATGTTAAACTGTTGACAACCCCTTTTCTTGTCTGGATGGAGAATGGACAGAAATGGAAAGTCTCACGAGAAGGCAACAAGACATTGACCCAATGCTTGCAGCTTCAATCCAGCTCCTGGATTGCTTGTCAAATCCCTTTGGAATTTTCATGTGGTTGGAGTTCATCCCAGACAAGCTCCACCCGGATTATACCAGATGTAGGACAGTGAACCAGATGTAGGACAGTGAACCAGGTGTTGAACGGTGAACCAGGTTCCTTAAAGGAATCACAGGCAATTAATTACAAATCGGCCCCAGAAGTTTTTATTTTTTGTGGGAATTCTGCTCCTGACCTGCCAAAACATTTTACCTTGCTGCCACCCTGTCCTGTGTTCCCCAACACCTTCGCCTGCCCCGTTCCCTCTTCCTACCCGACCTATCATTCAGCTGAGCTTGGGCTGAGACTGTTGCCTTTTCTCCCAGGAGCTGCAGTTGGTGTCCAAGGCTGGGATGTCACTCCGGCTTGGACTGTCACATGATTCCAGTCTGATGTCAGCGCAGTCAGGCAGATACCTGCTATGGGAGATCCTTAAAAAATCAACTCATTTACACATTAAAACTCTGGATCTGCCTACATTACAGCAGCATGAGAATATCTTCACACAGCAAATTATTCCTCTCACCATTCTGACTTGGAAATATATCACTATCCCTTCAGTGTCACTGGGTCCAAATCCTGAAACTCCCTCCCTAACAGCACTGTGGGTGTACCTACACCATATGGTTCAAAAAGACAGCTCACCACCACACTCTGAAGGATAGTTAGAGATTGGCAATAAACGCTGGGCCAGCCAGTGCTACCCACACACAGAGGGATGTTTTAAAAATCCCCATTCTGTGCTGCAGAGTGTAATGTGATATTGGATTTTACTTTTAATATTGAGATGTTGATAAGGATAAACTCTGGGTGGAAATGAATCCGCACATTTTTCTCTGCAATTAGGATTTGCCGACACAAGAGTGAACCATTTGCTATGAAGCAAAAACAACAATAACTTGTATTTATTTTGCATCATTGCTGTATAGAACATTCCATGGTGCATCACAGGAGCATTATAAATACAGATTCGGCACCAAGCCACATCGAGTGATATTTAGACAGACGACTAAAGCTTGGTTAGTGAAGTTACCCGTGAAAAATCTCTTAAAGGAGTAAAGAGAGATGGAAAGGCAGAGAGATTTAGGAAGGAATTCCAGAGCTTAGGGCCCAGATAATGGCCAATAACGGTGGGACAATTAAAATTGAAATATACAAGAGGCCAGAATTAGATGTGCACAGATATCTGAGGGTTGCGGGGGGAGGGGTGGTGGGGGGGGGGGGAACAGAGATGAGGCTGGAGGGGCCATACATAGAAACGTTTGAGAATAGGCATGAGAATTTGAAACTCGGGGTTTTGTGCGGGTGTGAGCCCGTGTAATGGGTGAATGGAGTTTGGTGCAAGGAAGCAAATGGGCAGCAGAGCTTGGCTAATTTAAAGTTACAAAGGGTAAAATGTGGGGAATGCATTGGAAGAGTTAAGTCCAGAAGTAATAAGGCCAAAATAAGGATTCCAGCAGCAAAAAAAGCTGAGTCAGGAACACTGTTGGACATTGTTTCAGTGATGGGAAAAGACAGTCTTAGTGTTGATGCAAATACGTGATCCTAAACTCGTGCTGGGGGTCAGTCTTTGTGAAGGGACTGGTTTAGTCTCTGACAGTTATACAGGAAGAGGAATGGAGTGAGTGACATTGCAGACATTTGAAGTCTCTGTTCAGGTTCCTTAGAAATGCAAATTCTTTCTACAGAAATCCATCTGAATATCATCAAATTTTCAGAGAAAAATAAACCCTCTACAAAGGGGAGGCTGAATTTACTGTGAAATCTACATGTATCGAGACAGCAAAAACATCCACAAGCCTGCTATTAGAAACAGACTGGCCACATTTGCTGCTTCATATTTTAAGTCTGGTTGAATGTTATACTTCTTTGTATGTAGATCACTGTAGCTGCCTTTACTCCACAATGACCAATTGCAGAGAAAACACTGCCTGAAAAGTCAATGTGTGTGGTTCAGAGTGAAGAGAATGGTACTGTGAGAGACATATCAATATCTCCTGTACACACACACATAATTATTCACAGACACAGGTTATGTCGACATCATTCACAGGCTCAGATTTGCTGTTTGGTTTTTCTGATTGTTTATAATTTCTCAACAAACGTCTTCAGGAATTAAACAGCAATGTTCCACAGCATTTTTTAAAAACTGAACAGGATTTTCAATAAGGGCAGAAAAACAGGATTTCCTGATGGGAGGAGGGGTTTTTTTACTCTTGTCAGAAGCGGCATCTCCTTCATTAGAGTTTAATTAAAATCCTTATAATTATCTGCTCTACAAATTCTTCCCTGTGAGTGGGTGCGTTTATGTTTATTTAGTTGTTGTGCAGGTACAATGGACCAAGGATATTAACTCTTAATGTACTAGTTATCAAGGCATCTTTCAATTATACTCAGCACAGAACCAATATGTATTTTCAATTTGGAAGCTTTATACGAAAGTATAACATTTTCTAAAGAACTTTTCACAATATCCTGTCAAATAAAACACACATGAAATGAATGAAATCCCATGCAATAACTGGATGCTGAATACAGCAGCACATCAGCCTTGTTGATCTTGAAAGGGTCTGTGTGGTTGGTATTTTTGAATATTGCTTTCAAATATTGTTAAAGGGGAAAATATCCATTTCAAATTCTCCTACAAATGAAGAATATCCAGGAATTTTGCAAGGGAGAAGCTCAGGTGGAAACATATCTTGGTTTCCTTGCATACTTCATTGGCAATTCATTGCCAAGTTCCCCTCCCCCAACCTTCCTCCATATCTTCCATTCCCCATCCCCCACTCTCTGGGGATTACAAACAGCGAGTGCATAATAGCTTTGTATTCAACTGAACACAGCAAAAGATTTAACTGATCCATGGTTTGGGGGTTGGGGGTGGTCACTGGACCTAAACTGGCGAGAGTACATCTGTACAGAGTGACTGAATTTATCTACATCACAGTTTACTGAAAAAAATTTGTTAAAAAAGCGTAACGCCTGACACAAAACATTTCAAATTGCATCCACTAAGCATGTTCATACATTGCATGGTTATTTGCATTAGCCTGCTGTTCTCTAATGTTAATTTGCACAATTGCAAAGGGTTTCTTTTCACTTCTGGGATGTGGATTAGAATCTAGTCTCAACATGAAGGATGAAAATATCCTTCCCAATTCCGTTCCAGAGGATCCTGCAGACAATCATTTCACATCAGCTCAACGTGAAGAGGCCACAAGGAGAGCGAGTGGTGATTGGAAACATCACAGACATGGAGTGAAATGGCCAGTGTAAGCTTGGGGCTGAGGTGCAATAATGGAACAGTTCAGACAAAGTCTTAGCAATGCTTCTGGTCCAGAAACCTGAGAGGATTGGCTGGGGGTGGGGGGGGGAGCATTACATCCCCACAATTGTCAGAGTGAATTTTCAAAGCGGTTGATGAGATGGACCCTCGTCTCTTGTTCTGCTACATAAGCTTTTCATTTTCTTCCTGTCAACTGTTTATCACATTTTCCTGCAGATTTTACATTTGGAATAAATAATTTATTAACACTTTGAGGACTGGAATTTTTTTGCAGCTTTGGAAGTGTGTTCAAATAAGAATTTGAAATTGTATTATTTTAATCTTCAGCAGGAATTCTAAATGTAAAAATCCACGACACTTTGTCTTACTCAAACTAAATTCAAAACTTAGGGTTTTATTTTATTTCTTGCTATGAGATCACAGACAGGCTCAGTCTGGTTCTATTAATCCTATTGGCTTCTTCAGCTGCACACGTGTTCAGATTTTGTTGCAAAAATTTTTTTTTCCCTTTCTTCAATCCTTTCCAGACTTCCTAAAGGTTGGGGTACAGTTCCAGTATATTTGGGACTCTCTGATGCCTCATCCCAGTGTTCGTTACTCAAGCGCATGCAGTTTAAAATGGCAAAATAAGATAATGTATTGATACACTGAGTTTTCATTCCTTTTCTTGTCGCCTTAATGCAAGTCTATGCGTTATCTAATGAGTAAACTTAAAGGTCACCACTAAATAAACAAGGTTTTGAAAAATGTTTCTCTCAGTGTGGAACTGGAGGGAGCAGCACAGTGTTTCTCCTTGACTCCCAATAGATTGGTCTCCTCCTGCTCCTCCCCCCATCTTACTTGTTCTCTTCCCCTCCGCATCCTCCTTCCAGGGGCTACCAGAGGGTCAGTGCCTCAATTGGAAGCTCCTTCTCGACATGCAGTTGATATCTGAAGCTTGTCAGTTTAATCCAGCCCAAGGACCGATGTTGGGTTCCGGATTTACTCAGAGATCTTCCTCTGCCGGTTCATGCTGATTGGCCAAACCAGTCCAATTCTACCTCTATATTCACAGCCAATGTGGTCGACACAGGAATCAGAAAGAAGTTTTCCAGATTTTTCCAATTGGCCTGTGGTTTTTACTCTTCCTTTTGACTCTCTGAGGAGAATTTGGAAAGCTAGAGAAGTAAGGAATGTCTTGACTTGATGCTTTAGGTATCACATCTGTATGGGACTGACTAGAAACCCCACATTTTTTTTCCATCCAGTATGATCGTATCTTTTACTCAAATGGTTGTGAATCTTTGAAATGTTTTATCCCAGAGAGCTATGGATGTTCAGTCATTGAATTTAGGAATGATAGGGATTGATAGCACCAGGGACCCGGGTTCAATTCCAGCCTCGGATCACTGTCTGTGTGGAGTCTACGCATTCTCCCTGTGTCGGCGTGGGTTTCCTCCTGGTGCTCCAGTTTCTTCCCACAGTCCAAAGATTGGTTAGGTGCATTGACCCAAACAGGTGCTGGACTGCAGCAACTAGGGGAATTTCACAGTAACTTCATTGCAGTGTTAATGTAAGCCTTATTCGTGACTAATAAATAAACTTTATATGCGGGTTAGGTGGATTGGCCACGCTAAATTACTCCTTAGTGTCAGGGGGATCAGGAGGGTAAATACGTGGAGTTACGGGGATAGTGCCTGGGTGGGATTGTTGTCAGTGCAGACTCAATGGGCTGAATGGCCTCCTTCTGCATTGAATGGACTCTATGTTAGAGTTTTTTGGTACTGAAGAGATATGGGGTATGATGCTGGAAGGTAGGACTGAGACTGAAGATCAGTCATGACCTAATTGAATGGTGGAATAGATTGGAAATTCTGAATGCCTCATCCTGTTCCAGTTTTTCACCTAACCATGCAACATTTAAAATAAGAGTGTGCAATGCTGATATTGAGTGGCCTGGGCTGAAATTGCATGGATTTTCTGATGCACTTTTACTATAACTTAGGCCAGTTGCTTTATACATTAGATCCCATCCTCACACAGAGATTCCTATTGTAGGGGATGGAACTTTGAAATGGAACTTTCACCCACCTCAAACAAGGGTAGCAACACGAAGGGGTGGGGACTGCTAAAAGTTGGCAGTTCCTCTGTCACTGACCCTGAGAGGGACATGGTGCACGGCCCTAACAGGTGAGTCCAGACATTCATAAAAACATCGATAATAGGAGCAGGCTTGACCACTCGGCCTGTCGATTCTGTTCCACCATTCAATATGATCATGGTTGATCCTCTCTCCGTACTCCTACATTTGCCCCATAACTCTTGGAACTTTTTGAGTTAAGAAACCTATTTCCTTCTTAAATATATCCAGTGATTTAGCCTCCACAACTTTCTTAATGGAGAATTCCACAGGTTCACCACCCTCTCAGTGGAGAAATTTCTCCTAATCTCAGTCCTGAATGACTGATCTTATAACCTGAGACTCTGACCCTTTGTTCTAGACTCCTCCAGCCAGAGGAAACAACATTTCTGTATCCAGTCTGTCCAGCCCTGTCAGCTTTCAATGAGATCCCCTCTCATTCTTCTAAATTCCAGTGAACACAGGCCCAGTCGACCCAATCTCTCCTCATACAACAATCCTGCCATCCCAGGAATCAGACTGGTGAACCTTCACTGCCCTCCCTCTATGGCTAGTATATCATTTCCTAGATAAGGAGACTTCATGCAATACTCCAGATGTGGTCTCACTAAGGCCCTGAACAGCTGCAGTAAGACATTCTTGCTCAAGTCCTCTTGCAATCAAGAGGATTTGCCTTCCTATCTGCTTGCTAAACTTGCATGTTTGCTTTCAGTGACCGGTGTATAAGGACACCCAAGTCTCTTTGTACGTCAACACTTCCCAATCTATCACCATTTAATTAATACTCTGCCATTCTGTTTCTCAGTCCAAAGTGGATGACTTCACATTTAGCTACATTGTGCATCTGCCATATGTTTGCCCATTCACTCAACTTGTCGAAATCACCTTGAAGCCTCTTAACATCCTCCCCACCGCTCACATTCCCACCAAGTTTTGAGTGTAGACATGATGGGCCAAATGGCAATTCTGTGATTCCATGTCATCAGCAAACTTGGAGATGTTACATTTGGTTTCCTCATCCCAATCATTGATGTATTTTGTGAATACTGGGACCCAAGCACAATTCTCTGCGGGACCCCACTAGTCACTGCCTGTCACTTTGAAAAAGCCCCATTTAATCCCACTCTCTGTTTCCAGTCTGCTGCCGTGGTACCCGAGTGTGGAAATGGGGTCTATTGGGGTCCAGGTCAGGATCATGGCTCTGGTCGCTGAAGAAAAAGGTCTATTTTTTCACAGCGCTCTTGAGCAGTCTCCTTACAAACAGTTCCCCGGAGCTGAGAATTCAACATTCCATTGCAAGAGAACCAGCAACCTCCTCCAGGGCAATGGCCTGGTGTCTGCCATTGAAACACACATTCAGTGACCTCCCTGAACCTTGGTGGGCTCAGTGGCAGAGTTTGCAGCTGGACAGATTCCTGGACCTCACTACCTGACAAACTTACAGCTCCAGAGTATTCAATTTACCAATTCATCATGGTAAACACAAACAAATCACAAAATTAAACAGAAATAGGAATATGAGGAAAATATTCCAAGATTTTATTAAGTGTATTTGATCTTTGGCGATGCACTAACATTTGATGAAATGATACAAATAATACCTGCCCATAGAGTGACTGGATTTAGATTAAGTACAAACTTAGTGATTCACAAATGGAATCTTTGCTCTTCAACATAAGTGAGTAAATGTGCGACACTTACAGATACTTCCAAGCTGCTCTTTTCTAAAGATATTAGCAAAATGACGCCACATCTTTCAGAGATTGTTAAGACCCCTGGGCACATTAGCAATTACTGTCTGCATATGTAGGTGTCTCAGGTGAAGACTTTTTAAAGGCTGTTTAAACAAAATTAGCTATTATTTATGAAAGGAAAGAAACCATGGCGAGAATTCAGTGCAAGAGTAAGGAGGTCATGTTGAATGTGTATAAGACACTAGTTAGGCCTCATCTGGAGACTGTTTCCAGTTCTGGGCACCATACTTGAGGAAGGCTGTGGAGGCATTGGAGCCAGTACAGAAGAGATTCTCAAGAATGATTCCAGATATTAACAACTGTAGCTTTGAGGATCGATTGGAGAGGTTGGGTCTGTTTTCTTGGAGAAGAGGAGCTTGAGAGGAGATTTGTTGGAGATATTCAAGATCCTGACAGGATAAATAGTGAGAAACTGTTCTCTGTCAAGAGTTCATCAAAACTAGAGGGCACAGATTCTGAATAATGGGCAAAAGGAGAAGTAATGTGAGGGCATTTTTTTCAATCAGAGGGTGATTGGAGTCTAGAATGAACTTTCTGAGAGGGTGCTGGAGACAGATTGATTGAGGCATTCAAAAGGAAATTGGATTGCTGTCTGTGCATGGTTACAGGGATAAAACAGGGGAGGGGGACTAGATAGAATGCTCTTTCAGAGAGTCAGTCCAAACTCAGTGGACCAAATGGCCTCCTTTTGCACTGTAAAGATTTATTAAATCAGGAGATATATAAATACTAAAGGTTAGCACATTTCTGTCTTGTTACCAATGCCCTTTTAATAAAGTTTGTTTGGTGGAAATGAATTAATTTTCTACTGGAATTTCTGTAAAAGGGTCACATGGACTTGAAACATTAACTATTTCTCTCTCCACAGATGCTGCCAGATCTGTTGAGTTTATCCAGCATTTTCTGTTTTTATAATCTTTTACTGCCTTGTTTTGCCCATTTGTTTTTCTGCTTGAAGGGATTATGTTGTTGTATTTTAATCTCAGTGCCAATTACGTTGAGGACAATGATGGGAAAATTGGAATTCCTAATACCCAATCCCCTGCCTGATAATTAAAGGTAGAATATTCCACTTCCTGTGGGTGAGTTGCTGGGGGCAGGTCCATTAATTTGGGTGTAATGACATTGGTGCCTTTTCCAATGGCTCCCAGTTCTTCCTGAAACCTCTTCCCTGCAATTTTAAGTGCTAATTAATGGTCACTTGCTGGCCTTTTCCTGCCCCATTGCAATTTTTTCATACAATTGATTGAGGACGGAGCAAAGTTTGAAGCTTAGCAGATTCCACTCCATGGATCAGTGGCAAGAAAGGCGGTGGGGTGGATGGATTCCTTCTTTAAGGGCCCCCATGAGCCTATCCAAGGCCTCATTCCCGAAGTCTGGCTCTTTCTCCTGTAAAAAGTCTGACAACACCAGGTTTTAGTCCAACCGATTTATTTGATAGTAAATTCACTAGCTTTCGGGGTTAGCCCCTTCGTCAGGTGAATGGAGAGTTCTGGCCTCAGACAGAGCATATAAAGCACATATGCTGTCCCAAGTTGTCAGCTCGGGGGCTGAGTGGGTGGGGGATCAGTTAAAGCACAATTCATCCCACTTCCCATGGAGGGAGAGACAATGTGTGGGAATATGAACACAGGGGGCTGAATTTTAGCTCACTGCATCAGGAGGTGGTAAAACCTCACCCATGGTGTCAGTATGGACACAGCAGAGTGAATTTTTGTGATACAGAAGCTTCAAGATATTTTTACCAAGTTCACACTGGTGAAGATATCACTGTGCAGCTCAAACTGTTCCTTCTGGTGGATTTACAGTTGGTCGGGGAGGAGCAGCAACATCTGTTGAGATTTGCTTTGGAAAATGATTGAGAATGTTTTGATCACTCATTGTGTATTTCTGGTGACTGGGGAATGAGGGGGACAAATTGTAAACCTGGGAACAGTGCTGAGCAAAACCATAACGTTGGTCCATATTATTCAGGATCTGAGTTCCTAGCAAAGGTTGGAGAATGTTGAGTCTTTCAGCTTGAAGTAATTTATAAGACAGTAAGAAATTAAACTGTGGAAACGGGACCATGTGGCATAGATTCAAATGAGTGAAACCCAACTGTAGCACTTATTTATGAAACTTGTCATTTAAAGTAAGTGTAAGCTTTCCTATATAAAAAGAACAGGCAACTCCTCCAATGGTGAAGTTAGTGAAGGAGATTGCAACCCAACAGACCAGAGCTTCCCGCATTTCATTGCCCAGTGTGTACCAAGTTTGTCAATCTCAGCCGCCCTGCTTACAGGAAACTATAATTAACATCCAGGTGTAGGAGGGTAACATCACTCAGAATGAAATCTCATATTTACCATCAAATGATTCTTCTGGGTGCGAGCTCTCATGGTGTAATGGGTAGTGTCCCTATCTTTAAGCCAGGAATCCCATGTTTAAACCCCACTTCAGGAATTGATGGTCATGGAAGGTACATTCAGGACACGGCCAAACACAGCCTGTATATTTTTCCAACAGAACAGATGGTTTCCTCATCAGCCATGTTTGATGTGACGTACTACCCCTCAGAGTACAGTGACAGGATAGCAACCTGTTCCAGGGAAAGCATCACTTGGTGCAGGAAAGAAATAATGAATAGAACATAGAACATAGAACATTACAGCGCAGAACAGGCCCTTCGGCCCACGATGTTGCGCCGACCAGTTAAAAAGCAATGACCCTCTAACCTAAACCAAACCCTTTCCATCCATAAACCTATCCACGGATCTCTTAAACGCCTCCAAACTAGGCACATTTACAACTGCAGCAGGCAGGGCATTCCAATCCCTCACCGCCCTCTGGGTAAAGAACCTACCCCTGACATCCGTCCTATAACTACCACCCCTTAATTTAAAGCTATGCCCCCTCGTGCTAGCTTTCTCCATCCGAGGAAAAAGGCTATCACTGTCCACTCTATCTAAACCTCTAATCATCTTATATGTTTCAATAAGGTCCCCTCTTAGCCGCCTTCTTTCTAACGAAAACAACCTCAAATCCCTCAGTCTCTCCTCATAGGACCTCCCCTCCATACCAGGCAACATCCTGGTAAACCTCCTCTGCACCCTCTCCAAAGCCTCCACATCCTTCCTGTAATGTGGGGACCAGAACTGCACACAGTACTCCAAGTGCGGCCGCACCAGAGTTTTGTACAGTTGCAACATGACCTGCGGCTCCTAAATTCAATCCCCCTACCAATAAACGCCAAGACACCGTATGCCTTCCTAACAATCCTATCTACTTGATTCCCAACTTTCAGGGATCTATGTACACATACACCTAGATCCCTCTGTTCATCCACACTATTCAGAGTCCTACCGTTAGCCCTATACTCGACATATCTGTTACTCCTGCCAAAGTGAATTACCTCACACTTTTCCGCATTAAACTCCATCTGCCACCTCTCGGCCCAGCTCTGCAACTTGTCCAAGTCTCCCTGTAAACTAAGACACCCTTCCTCACTATCTACCACACCTCCGACTTTGGTGTCATCAGCAAATTTACTAATCCACCCAACTATACCCTCATCCAGATCATTTATAAAAATTACAAACAGCAGTGGCCCCAAAACAGATCCCTGAGGCACACCACTCGTAACTGAACTCCATGATGAATACTTACCGTCAACCACCACCCTCTGTCTCCTATCCGCCAGCCAATTCCTGATCCAATTACCTAAATCACCCTCAATCCCATACATCTGCATTTTCTGACAATCCTTAGAGTTTATATATACACAAACATCAAGTAAACAGGCCAGAGCTCAACACATGACCATCGTTGAAAGGCTTCCCAAAATTTGCTGTCTCAGCTCTCACTTGAAAAGTGGCTATTTGGACAAGGCAGAGTGGGTCTTAAGAGTTGGCAATTGTGTCCCTGGGTAAGGGAACAAGATTCTGAATTCCTGTATCTGTTTAGTACAGAACAACCTGAGATAGAAAGTACTTGCATGATGGTCAAATGAGAAAGAACGGTCTTAGACTCATATAGGAGACGGTACCATGAAAGTTCACAAAATTAGCCCCTGTGATGAGGGTGTTGTCCTGTGATGAAAGGTGGTCCCATTAAAACATACTAAACTCTGAGGGGGGGTTGATGGGGTAGACACTGAGATGTTTCCGTTGGTCAGAGCATCAAGAGCGCTGGGTGCAATCTCAGGATAAGGGGCCAATCATTTAGGACTGAGCTGATGAGAAAGGATTGTGGATCTGGGGAATTCTCTCCTCCAGAGAGTTGTGAATGCTGCATTGTTGAATATATTTGAGGCTGAGATAGACAGAGCTTTGTCTCTCGGGGAATTAAGGGATATGGGGAGTGGGTGGGAAAATGGAAATTAAATCTGAAATCAGCCATGGTCGTGTCGAAGGAGTGATTGTAATCACACCATCACAGGCAGCCCTGGGTGCTGCTATCAAGACTCTAATTCTGGAAGTTCCTCCCAAAACCTCTCTGATTCTCTCTCCTCCTTTAAAACATGATTGTAAACTTATCTCTTTGACCAAGCTTTTAATTTTAGATGACATGTCCTGTTATCTTGTTATGTGACTCAGTGTCAAATCTTCACAGAAATGTTAAGTAATTGGTTAAAGGTGCCATGTAAATGCAAGTTATCGTTGATTATTGGTGTTGCAAGTGAGTCAGCTGGGATTTTTTTCCAATAGAATGAACCCCTCTCTGGATCAAAATGACCTGCAGGTGTTTTGAGTTTTATTTTTGGATGCTGTCCATAAAGAAGCGAATTACTAATAAAGTCCAATTTCTTTAGAAAGTTTTAATAAATTTAAGACATATATAAAGGAACACACACATTATAAGCCTTCTTCATATCCACTTGGGTGGCAACCTTCAGAGATCTGTGGATATAAACCCCAAGATCTCTCTGTTCCTCTACATTCCTCAGAACCCTGCTGTTGACCCTGTAATCCGCATTCAAGTTTGTCCTACCAAAATGAATCACCTCACACTTATCAGGGTTATTCGCCATCTACCACTTTTTGGCCCAGCTCAGCATCATATCAAAGTCTCTTTGCAGCCTACATGAGCCCTCCACCTCATCCATTACTCCACCAATCTTAGTGTCATCAGCAAATTTACTAACCCACCCTTCAGCCCCCTCTTCCAAGTCATTGATAAAAATCACAAATAGCAGAGGACCCAGCACTGACCCCTGTGGCACACCGTTGGTAACTGGCCTCCAGTCTGAAAATTTTCCCTCCCCCACCACCCTCTGTCTTCTTTGAGATAGCCAGTTTCTTATCCAATCGGCCAAATTTCCTTCTATCCCACACTTCCTTACTTTCTTCATGAGCCTACCATGGGGAACCTTATCAAACGCCTTACTAAAATCCATGTATACGACATCAACTGCTCTACCTTCAGCTACACACTTAGCTACATCCTCAAAGAATTCAATCAAATTTGTGAGACAAGACTTACCCTTCATGAATCCGTGCTGACTATCCCAGATTAAGCTGCATCTCTTCAAATGGTCATAAATCCTATCCCTCAAGACCTTTTCCATTAACTTACCGACCACCGGTAAGATTAACTGGCCTATAATTACCAGGGTCATTCCTATTTCCTTTCTTGAACAGAGGAACAACATTTGCCACTCTCCAGTCCTCTGGCATAATCCTTGTGGACAGTGAGGACCCAAAGATCAAAGCTAAAGGCTCTGCAATCTCATTCCTTGCCTCCCAAAGTATCCAAGGATGTATCCAATCTGGCCCAGGGGACTTATCGACTCTCAGGTATTTCAAAATTGCTAATACATCTTCCCTCAGAACATCTACCTCCTCCATCCTATCAGCCTGTATCACACTCTCATCCTCAAAAACATGGCCCCTCTCCTTCGTGAACATTGAAGAAAAGTATTCATTCATCGCCTCTCCTATCTCTTCTGACTCCATGCACAAGTTCCCACTACTATCCTTCACTGGTCCTAACCTCACCCTGGTCATTCTTTTATTTCTCACATACGAGTAAAAAGCCTTGGGGTTTTCCTTTATCTGACCTGCCAAGGACTTCTCAGGCCCCCTCCTAGCTCTCCTAAGCCGTTTTTTTAACTCATTTCTTGCAACCTTGTAACCCTCAAGCGACCCAACTGAACCTTGTTTTCTCATCCTCACAAATGCTTCCTTTTTCCTCTTGACAAGACATTCAACCTCCTTTGTGAACCATGGTTCCCTCACTCGGCCATTTCCTCCCTGCCTGACAGGGACATACCTATCAAGGACACGCAGTATTTGCTCCTTGAACAAGCTCCACTTTTCATTTGTGCCCATACCTGACAGTTTTTGTTCCCATTTTATGCTCCCTAATTCTTGCCTAATTGCATCATAATTACCCCCGCCCCAATTCTGAACCTTGCCCTGCCGTGTGACCTTACCCCTTTCCATTGCAATAATAATTGCTGCTTCACGGGTTGAGTCATTGAGAGTTTAGGGATAAGGTGAAAACTTTACAGCTGTTTAAAATTCTTGTCTGTGTTCGGCCGACTGAAGCTGCCCGCCCATGATTTGGAATATAGAGCCAGAGAGCGGAATTCTACACCCAGTCGTGGAGCAAGATTCAAATGTCCATTGACCTCAGCGGGACTGGAAAATTCCACTGGCTGAAGAGCCTGTAAAATTCTACTCATTGTATTTTCCAACATGGAAGACCAATCAGCTGTTCATACTGGTGCCAAATTTCTGGAAGATCCACCCATTTAGGTGCATTTTCTTGTATTTTCCCTGTAATAACAGCACTCTGGATTTACCTGTACCGCTGTGGGTGTGGCTACACCAACTGGATGCAACGGTTCAAGAAGGCAACTCATCACCACCTTCTCAAGAGCAACTAGGGATGGGCAATAAATACTGGCCAGCCAGGCGACACCCACAACTCATAAATGAATCAATAAAAAACCTATCTCAAATTTTTCTTTTTCAAGTAATTATGAACTTTTCCCTTCCTCTCTATACAGGATAATGTTTCTATCAGTGTTTCCGTGAGGATGTTTACATTGTCACAACACTTAGCAAAAGAAAAGATTTCTCACTTCTTGCTCTGTTCTAAGAATGATGCTTTTTGATTACCAATTCACCCATCAATGAAAATAATATTTACCTATTTACTTTCATAACTCTGAATATCTCTATCCATTTTCCTCCACACAATATTTCCTTTCCTCCTCAAATCATGTTAAAGAGTTTATTCACCTGTTTATGGAAGGCTTGAGCTTTGGGTGACTTTGTTTATTTGGTCTTAAAAAATGAAGATTCACATGTTCACTGAAAAATCCAATGAAACATTGTGTGCTATGGGTCCTCACGTAGTGTGCTTACCCCAGTCCAACGCTGGCATCTCCACATCATCCTCACGTACTCACTAGCCATTGCAATCCTGACTGATTTGGACCTTGCTTCTCAGACTGGAGAAATTTTCCAAAGGGGAGTTGTATGGTGGGAATGAGATTTGATTGTTTTTTATTCATTCACTGGATTTGAACATCAGTGACAAGGCCAGCAGTTATTGCTCAGCCTTAATTGTTCTTGAGAAGGAGGAGGCAAGCTATCATCTGGAATACAACTGAGAGACTTGCAAGACCATTTCAAAGTCAACCACGTTGTTGTAGGTCAGATATGGAGCAGGCTGGAGTGTGGAAATTAAGTTGTAATTCCAGCTATGGCCAAATATTTAATTTACTTTGTTTTGTAAGATTCAAGCTGCTCACTTCAAATAAAACACCATGGAGTTGCTGGAATTTGTGAAACTATAGCTGAAAGCAGTTAAAAACTGTAGATGCTGATAGGGAAAAATTAAGTTACAACAATTATGGAAACTAAATTATGATAAACAACTCTGTCAAGCAATGGAAAATACAGTTTATTAGCAAACAAGGCCTTCAGTGAGGCCAATGCTTGTATACATAGGATAAGAGACTAATCTAACCTTGATTCAGTTTAATTAGCACTGCATTCCAGGCCTTGGCCACAGGATGAAACAAAGACAAGTTACCATGACAAATACCAAAAAGAAAGATATAGTGGCGTATTAAGCTAATGAAGGAGATGGTTTTCTATTGGATAAGAAAGGGCACAAAGCTATGCTATGATTGGTGGACTATGTATATAGATGAAGGATTAGGAAGTTGCTCATTTCTCATTTCCTGTAATTAACTCTAACTGCTAAGTATCTGTATAAATCGAGAGAACACCAGAGTGAAAGTCATTGTGTCTGTTCTCCCCACTAGCAGGTAATAAAAGCTTATAAGATTTGAGTACTCACTGTGCATTATTTGGATTAATTCTCGACAGGGGCAGGACGGGAGATTTCCTTCTCTTTGGCCATTATTGATTAGATTATTGGACAATCCATTAGTTTCATGAACACCATCAGATACCAGCTTTTTATTCCAGATTTATTTAATTAATTGAATTTAAGTTCTTCAGCTGTTGTGTCACAATTTGAAACCGTGTCTCCAGCTCACTAATTTAGTCCAGGAATATCTCCACAATGCCACCCTACTCTCACATGCACCTGTTAACGAGTTATTTTCTTTCTAATTGACATGAAGGATGATTTCCCCAGTATCAGTCACCTGCTTTGTGACACTGAATAGCCACGTGTGATCTTGACTGAGTGCTGGCAGTCTGTTTCATGTCGGGCTGTCACAGCTGAGTCCAACCTTAGATTTTACCTGAAATCTGCATTTCCAGGAGAGGTCACGGATAAGCTATCAGGAGTGGGAGCAGTGGTTGCTTTACCCACCAGAACCCAAAGTGTTCAGCAATAACTGACTCCAGCATCTCTTGAGTTTAGGAAGCTAAATCCAGCAGAGACTTGGCATCAAACAATCCTGAATTGTGTAGCTTTACTCCCTGTCCATTTTTCACATCTTTAAGAAGATTGAATGGAAATCCCTAGAGGGATTTTAATGACTCTCCGACGTCTGCTCAAGATATATGAGCCTGAAGAGGTTTTAACTAACACAGAAAAGTGCCATGTTGTCTGTCCATACTTCCATTTTGAAAAATGTGTTTAAACTCAATGTGAAGGTTTGCAAATGGAAACGTACCTTCACAGCAGTTATCTGTAAAATCTGTAATATCCGAATTGCACATGTGAAGCCCTGAAAAGGATTTGGATTTGCTGAATTGATTTACATACGTGAGTCTCAACGATCTTAGGCCGTAGTCAGTGCTGCGTCTGTACAAATACACACTTCTTTTTTATTTGCTGTGTATTTCTAACCTGCCTAAATTCTTCTGCTGTGGCTGGAGTAGTTTCTGCTGAGAACAAAACTGTAGTTTATGCTTTTGGAGCTGGTTTTAGTTTCTGGGATTAGACCAATGTCCGATCTACTGTGTGGCTATCAGAGTAAAGTGAATATTACCCCCCCAGCCTGCAATCCCCCAACATCCGACTACTGTCACCTTCCCCGCCACCACCCACCCACCCCCCCCACCCCAGTTCAGTCCCTTAACTGTGTCCTCACATGAATTATTAAAACTAGGGTTTAGAGATAAAAAAGGGAAGGCCTGCTGTCTGCATCTGGATGTGAGTTCCATTTCCTGAAGCGTGTGGCTAAATAACAGTAATAATAACTGGCAAACTGGAATATTTGTTTAATTAGGTGCAATCTGAAACTCACTGTAAAAATGAACAAGCTTCGTTTGATCGCAGTTCCAACTTTTGCTCCTTGGGGAACCGCAGATGTTTGCAGCACAGAGCAAGCCAGTTTGCCCATTTTGCTGGAATGTTTGTGCATATTCCTCTGATTCAAATGTGTTTTCACCTTTTCCTTAAAAGATGTGTTGGACTCACCCATTCCCTGTAGCAAATCATTCCATCATCCAACAACTCTCTGAAGAATGGAATTTTTTCCTCATCTTTTATCTCACTTTCTCAGTGATAACATCATCACTGACTCTTCAGAGGAAATACCTTCCACTTGGGGAAGTGGGGTGGGGGAGGGAGTTCTTTCTTTCTCTGTTGAAAGCAGCATTTCCTCAATAACACAGTGTTCCACAGGGATTCAGCCTTTCTCAGAATCTTATAGGACAAAGGAGGCCATTCAGGCTGATGCATCTGTGATAGCTTCTTTGAAAGAGTATCCATTACAGACCAGCCTTGCTCCCCATTACTGCAAATCAAGCTTCCTCTAGTGTATGTCTAATTGCCGATGTAAGTTCCAATAGAATTGCTTCCTCAGAAGTAAAAGCATTTTCACACCTTTAAGGAGATTGAATAGAAATCTCTAGTGGGGTCTTTTGAATTTTAATGACTCTCCGAAGCCTGCTCAAGATATATGAGCCTGAAGAGGTTTTAACTAACACGGGAAAGTGCCATGTTGTCTGCCCATACTTCCATTTTGAAAAATGCGTTTAAACTCAATGTGAAGGTTTGCAAATGGAAACGTACCTTCACAACAGTTATCTGTAAAATCTGTAATATCCGAATTGCACACTCGTGACTCCTAGTTATTCTTCCACTGGTGATTTTTAAACTGTGACTCCTGGTTATCAGTCACTTGCCAGAGGGAACTTCCTACTTTCTCCATCCAAATCACTCCGAATTTTGAAAACTTCAATCAGGTCACACCTTCCCAGTTTTAAACAGAACAATCTGAACTTCACCAATCCCTGGGATTATCCCATTAAACTTCATCCATATCCTCTTTAAGGAATTATATCCTTCCATTAATTTTCAAAGGGATGTGGGGTGGGGACCTGATGCAGGTGGGAATTAAAAATCATGGAGGTTGTCCGGAGGTTGTCTGGAGATCCCGTCACCCCCTGAAGGGTTTTGAATATTGAAAGGGCCGGTGAGAGGGTGGGGAACAGGAACGTGGTCACTGCTGTTTGATGGCCTAGTAAACTCATGAAGGAATTTGCTAAAATGCCCATTGGTTTGAGATTGGGATATATTAATGGCACTGGTAAATCCCTTTACCCATGGGGCTGACTAGTTCTGGCATGAGAACTGCTTCTCCCCTTCTTGCCCAGGGTTACTTGACCCCATGTTTCACCTCGTCACTCTGCCTGCTCTTAACGGATAAATAGTGGTGGCCCACAACATAGCTGCCATCTGCCTTTACTGCTGTCACCAACCCAGACACAGTGGCCTAATGGTATTATTGCTAGACTATTGACCCAGAAACTCAACTAATGTTCTGGGGATCCGGGTTCAAATCCTGCTCAAGGCAGATGGTGGAATTTGAATTCAATAAAAAATACCTGGAATTTAGAATCTACTGATGGCCATAAAACCATTGTCAATTGTCAGAAAAACCTATCTGGTTCACTAATGTCATTTAGGGAAGGAAATCTGAAGTCCTTACCTGGCCTGGCCGACATGTGACTCCAGAGCCACAGCAATGCGGTTGACGCTCAGCTACCCTCTGAGGGTAACGAGGGGTGGCCAGCGAGAGACGCCTTTTTTGGACTGTGGGAGGAAACCCACGCAGACACAGGGAGAAGATGCAAACTCCACACAGACAGTGACCCAAGCTGGGTATCGAACCTGGGTCCCTGACACTGTGAGGCAGCAGTGCTAACCACTATGCTGCCCTTTCTGTCCCTTAGCCAATTATTTACTCAACATACAATGTCCATTTAATACCAGTGCCTCTGCTTTTGATGATGTCAGTTATGTCTATTCTCAAATGCTTTTTGAAAATCTGGATACACAGCAGTTCCTGTGCTACCTTCATTAAGTGGCTGTTACATCATTAAAATCTAATCAGGTGAATTAGTCATCATTTGTCATTTACAAATCCACAATGACTGTTATTTATTAGCCAATAATTCTCAAATGAGGATTAATTTTGTCCCTGACAATGGTCTCTTTATCTGTGAATCTATCAGTAATGCAATAGACAATCAACATCCTCGGAGTTACCATTAACCAAAAACTGAACCGGAACATCCATATAAATACTGTGGCTACAAGAGCAGATCAGAAGCTTGGAATCCTATAGTGAGTGACTCACCTCCTAATTCCCCAAAGCCTGTCCACTATCTACAAGGCACAAGTCAGGCATGTGTTGGAATCCTCTCCACTTGCTGGATGAGTGCAGCTCCAGCAACACTCAAGAAGCTCAACACCATCTGGGACAAAGCAGCCCCGCTTGATTGGCACCCCATCCACCATTTTCACCATCTTCTCCCTCCACTATTGATGTCCAACAGTAGCAGTGTCCGCAATCTACAAGATACATTGCAACAGATCACCAAGGCTCCTTTGACAGCACCTTCCAAACCTGCAATCTCTACCATCTAGAAGGACAAGAGCAGCCGATACCTGGGAACACCCTCACCTGGAAGTTTCCCAAGTCACTCACCATACTGACTTAGAAATATATCGCTGTTCCTTCACTGTCACTGAGTCAAAATCCTGGATCTCCTTCCCTAACAGCACTGTGGGTGTACCTACACCATGTGGACTGCAGCAGTTCAAGAAGGCGCTACATTCTCAAGGGCAATTAGGGGTGCACAATGAATACTGGCCTAGCCAGCGACACTCCTAACCCTTGAAAGAATAAAAAAAAACCTATTACGCTGCACAAGACATCACAGCTGAATCTGATCATGATTCTGTCCTCAAGCATTATCCACATACACATGGTTCCCAGCAGAAGGCATTCCAGTCATTGCCCTATGAAAGGGAGCAAGATATTGAATTGTGGAAATAATTCCTGAAATCTGGATATATTGTCATACTGAAAATAATAATTAGGGTTACAGAATGTATAGTAGGATGTATAGATTGTATTATAGAATACAATATTAAATACTGGAGTATATGTGTTGTCAATTTGACCTATGGCACCCTATTGGAAATAAAACAGGATTTAATCTGTTTATTTTGAATAGGTTCAATCTTCCTCCTCTTTTTAGGAGAAAATATCATAAAAATGCATAAAGCATTAACCTGCCCTTATCAGAAATAATAGTATCTCAATATGTTTGTGATGACGTAGTTACCATACCTTTGAAGTGGCAGTCAGACTATTTAAGAGGAGCTGGAATGTTGAGCAATTGATCATGAAATCATGTTCAGTGCTTGCCAATGTTTCGAATTTGAGTAACAGACCATTCAGAGAAGAAAGGTCTCCTCCCTGTGAAATCCGGATCTCGGCTGAATTCATTGATCGTATCTGGGGCACTGATAGAAGCACGAAAACCGGCCTCACAGATTCTCTAGGTTAGGAAGGGAAAAATGGAACCGATTGCCATGGCAACCCCTGCTGCACATAACATGAAGAGAGAACTGGGTTTGTTTATGTTTTTGGGCAACATCAGATAGCTTCCTGACACTCACGGTTAAACCTCAAACATTTGGTCATGGTGCCAGAGGGACTGTGTGCAAGAACACAGCCAGAAGGAGTAAATACCATCAGCAGAGACAAAAGAAGGCGATTGATGAGGAGAGGTGGTTTATCTGTGCCGGTGTGAAGCTGGAAGAATTGAACCTTGTAGCAAACAGTGTTTGCGGTTTGTGATGATGAAACTGGGACTTCATTTCAATAAGCTGCCAAGAATGGCACTGGTGGTGTCATAACTGTCACAAAAAGACAAATTTCATATAATTTCTCAAGGCTGGGATTCAAATCCAAGAGCCTTTTTGTTTCTTTTTAGCAGAAAGCTGACTTTTGCAGTCATGTCATATTCAAATCTAATGAGCGATTCCAATTTAAATCAGTTGAAGGCTGAAGGGAATCAAGTTCTTCAGCTTAATTTCTCGGTACATATTGTCAAAGAAAAAATCTTTAATTACTTATTTATTTTGTAGATTTATTTTTGTTTGAATGTTTTTTAGCCCTCCCTCTCATCAGTCTTTGAGCTGTCTAAATGGTAGAATTTATGGCCATTTATTCAGCCATTTCCTTTTAATTATACACATGTTTTCACTTTAGCAAAGTGTCACTGACTTTGTGTGACAATGTTGGCCGTGTCCATCCAATTGAGCAGCTGGGGGTGACCTGGATTACCGAGTGCAATGAGCACATTACGGGTGAGATTTAACCAGTTTTTAAATCAGATCTCTGATTTATCACAGGTAGGTGGCGTCCAGGCCAATATCATTCAATCAAATCAAATCAAAGATTGAAATTAACCCCATAGAAACATAGAAAATAGACACAGGAGGAGGCCATTAGCACCTTTGAAGCCTCCACAGCCATTCATTACCATCGAGACTGATTACCAGTCCAAAGATGTGTGGGTTAGGTGGATCGGCCATGCTAAATTGCCCCTTAGTGTCAGTGGGACTAGTTAGTGTAAATGCATGGGGTTACGGGAATAGGACCTGGGTGGGATTGTGGTCGGTGCAATCTCAATGGGCCGAGTGGCCTCCTTCTGCACTGCAGGGTTCTATGATTTTATGATTTTATGATACTGTTCTTTCTTTCCTCCAGATTCTTTGATCCCTTTAGCCCCAAGATCTATATCTAACTCCTGCTAATGGTTTGGTTGCAACTGCTTTTGTGGTAGTGAATTTCTCAGGCTCACCAGTCTCTGGGGTGAAGAAATTTCTTATCATCTGTCTTAAATGATCAATCCCATATCCTTAGACTGTGACCTTAAGTTCTGGACTCCCCCAGCATCAGGGACATCCTTCCTGCCCAGACCCCGTCTAGTCCTGTTAGAATGTAATATTTTAATTTAATATTTTTTTAAAGATAACTCTGCCCTCTGCTCCGTGTGACTCCATTGCTACGCCAACTTGGTTGACTCTTATACATCCTCTGACGGAGCCTAGCAAACCAATAAGTTTGCATCAAACTGCACAATTCGGGGTGACCAATAAATGTTAGCTTTTCCACATCCTGACAATGGGGAAAAAACATCAGCTTTCATTTTCCAAAGCACGGAAGGATTTGGGAATGCTTTGGAGAACTGATCCATTTTCATACAGGGGTTTAACTGAACTGTAGGATCTGGAACACACTGTTGATACAGGGAATAATATTCTTATTTAATTTAATAAGTTCCATTTTTTATGGTTAGGGAATTTATTTTTTTGACACTTTTGTGTTGAGTGATGACACTGGGGCAACCAAATGTTATCCTGATTGGCCAGTTTAAAAATAATAGTCAGGGTTTTAATTGCTTATTGTCAAGTGTTAATAATCACTGGCCAAGCAATTTAGAACCAATTAGACAGAACAGCTGTGAAAGTGCTTGCCTTGTGTCCCATTGGCCAATTGTACAGGATGCTGCCTGCTATCGCATTAAACAATCTCGATAAAAATGTTTCTGATTTCATTTCTTTGAGTTAATAATCTCAGTGAGGAAGATAAGTTGGAGGCCTCCATAATTAGTCTCAGCATTGCTCAGCTAAGAAGGGAAGATTTAGTCAAGATTCCTGCCTTTGATGGATACCGGAAAATAAACGTCACGTGAAGACAGGAAATGATTTACATGTGATGCCCTCTAAACTGAATAGATTGCTGCTAGTACCCACACAAGGATAGAATGGCTAATAAAAGCAAAATACTACAGAAGCTGGAATTTGAAATTAAAACAGAAAATGCTAGATAAACTCAGCAGGTCTGGCAGCAACAGTGGAGAGAAACAGAGTTAACTGCTGAAACTTTACTGACACACCTGCCCCAGAATCGGGCGGGCGAGACTCGCAGAATGGCATTCTCCATTGGCCTTGGACATGGTCTTAGGAGCCTCAAGTGGGTGAGGCGGTAAGATTTCAGCAAACATTTCAAATCTAAATAATTCTTCTAAAGAATGGCTAAAGATGATGCCTGCCAGTGACATTATCAAAGAAATCATAGAATCCCTATGATTTGGCCCACCGGGTCTACACCGACCACAATCCCACCCAGGCCCTACCCCCATGTGCCTACATATCTTACCCACTAATTCCTCTAATCTATGCATCTCAGGACTAAGGGCAATTTTTAGCACGGCTAATCAACTTAACCTGCACATTTTTGGAGTGTGGGAAGAAACCGGAGCACCCAGACGAAACTCATGCAGACACGAGGAGAATGTGCAAACTCCACACAGACAGTGACCCCAGCTGGGAATTGAACCCAGGTCGGTGGAGCTGTGAAGCAGCAGTGCTAGCCACTGTGCTACCGTGCCACTCCAATTTTCCAATTAGAATGGAAAATATCGATTGAAGCAGAGTTTAAGCTTTGATATTATTCAGAGGGTTTTTTCTAATGCTGAGTTTTGTTTCCTGTTTGAAATCATTCCAAGAATACGAAAGAAACAGAAAATAAAAAGAAACAATTGTATCTCCAGAACACCAATCACAATCTCCAAACATCTCAACGTGCTCTAAAACCGATAGTAATTGAAGTCCAATCCTTGTTGGACAGTAAGAAATACAACAATCAATTTATCCAGAGGAAGTTCCTACAGTCAGCAATACAATAATGACCAGATTATCTGTTAGTTTGGACTTAACTGGCTAGGACAGTGACACAGTGGTTACCAGTGCTGCCTCAGAACGCCAAGGGCTTGGGTTTGATTCTGGCCTTGGGTGACTATCTGTGTGGAGTTTGTACGTTCTCCCCATGTCTGCGTGGGTTTCCTCCAGATCTCTAGTTTCCTCTCACAGTCCAATGATGTAAGGTGGTTAGCCGCGGTAAATGCATAGGGTTACCGGGTGAGATGCTCTTTCAGAGATTTGATGCACACTCAATGGGCCGAATGGCCTCCTTTTGCACTGGAGGGAGTTCTATGATTCTATGACACCAGGGATGACTCCCCTGCTCTTCTTCAAAATAAAGCCATGGGATAGGAATTCATTGGAAAGACAGGATGTCCAGCAGTACATCACACTCTCAGTAATGTCTCAAATGACCATAGACTGAGCAGAGATGATTTAACCTGAGGATCACCACACGTTGGGTGAGGAGCAAGGTTGTGGAGGCGGGGTCTTCATGAATAACCTCAGCCAGTACGGGAATTGAACCCACGCTGTTGGTGTCCCTCTAATTCAGTAACCAGCTGTCCAGCCACCTGAGCTAACCAATTCCCAACACACACCCTCTGGAGTGGAATTCGAACCCATGACCTGATGACTGGAGGTGAGAATGTTACCCACTGAACCACAGCTGACACACAGCTTCAATGAAAGTGCTATAAATTAACTCTCTAAAAAATGGTCATCAACATAGAAAGAACTAATAGAAACTCATTAAAGCAAAATGATGAATTATCTGGCAAAAACCAGGCTACCTTCGATATCCGCAATTGCCAGGATCTACAAAGGGAAAGAACTTATTTGCTTGACTAACAGATTCTTAGTGGATGAAATGTCAGCACTCCATCAGATCAAGCTGCACTGTAGTGACAGGCTTACTTGTCATCACTGATGGATCTGAATCTAAACAAGTAAAACATCTGTATTTAGTGCAGCATGTTACTGCAGCAAGCACTAGAAAACTGACAGGTGACCTCAGGGACTATTGTGAGTCAACAGCTGATATTGTCAAATAAATGTCTGTCGAACTTAACATTAATACAATGTTCCAACAGCAGTATATTAAACAGTGGGTTAGCGCAATTAAATACTTATGCTTGTTAAACGGGCATGTTTCCAATTTAAATTTCTGTACTTGGAGAATGGGGACAAACCCTGTGCTAAACGTGGATGGCTAATATGCTTCACTTCCAACAACTCTCTCCAACTCCTGCTTAATGGACAAAAAATAGCTTATCGTGTGAACTTCTCAATCACTGACCTCTTACATTCTCGATTGTAATGCTATGTACAGCACACTTCAGGATGTTTCCCTTGAACCTCCGCCACTGCTTTGAAATGGGATGATTGTACAGGCCCAGCTCATTCCCAGTATCTCCAACTTATGGAATTCTTCATTTGTGTCCTTCTCCCTTCCTGTAATCTTTAGGCTTCCAAGATTCATGCTTGGGTTGCCTAAATTTCTGTTCCTTGATGACTTCATCCTCATTCATTTGTTAAAAGTGAAACTACACCTCTACATGCCAGGTGAGAACAACGCCTGTGTTATCCTCCCTTGTACTTTGTAATATGCAAATTCCTCCACTGTGTCAGTGAAAAGCCAGTGAGCAACAGATCATAAATCCCTGGGTACAATCCTACATCCGTGCTAAACCAGCAGGATTGGCAGTGAGATTGCTACAACAGGCCTCGATTTTTCTGGATAAAGAGTAAGGAACGTCCAACTCAGCTCCTTCTTCTGATTGACCCAGTGATCGCTGCGAGAAAGTCTTTACATCTGATTAGGCTTTGCTGTGATCTAACCATGTTCAAAGTCATGAGGGGACTGGTCAGAGTAGATCGGGAGAAACTCTTCCCCCTTCATAAAAGGATCAAGAACAAAAAGGCACAGATTTAAAATGATTTGCAAAAGAAGCAAAAGTGACGTGAGGAAAAATTTTTTTCACCCAGTGAGTGGTTTGGGTCAGGAACTGCATTACCGGCTGTGCCGAAACTGGCAATATGGCCAAGAACTTCAACACCAAAACAATCTCCTGCAGTACTGGGGGAGATGTTACACTCTCTGGTAAAGGCAGGTGCCTCTGCACATCTACATTTGCGATGTGTTCCAGGCCGGTACTTGAATGTATATTCATAGGCGGACAGAATGAAATCCCAATGATGAATTCTAGCTGATGTGATTAGTGGAATAGTCTTTTCCTCCTTAAAATGAACCAGGAGTAGTTTGTGGTCCGTAACATTCGAAAAGTGCCTCTTATACACATACTGTTGGAACTTCTTTACCCCATATACTAATGACAAAACTTCTTTTCAATCTAAGAATAGCCTTTTCTGGCCTCAGAGGGTTCATAAGACAGATCCTTTCAGATCCATTGTCCATCTTATGGGACAGTACTTGAAATGTGTATTCTCCTATCACTGTAGCAAAGACTCCTGTATCAACTTCCATCTTTAAGGGCCTACAGTTTACCAGAAGCATCACAGTGATGGGGGCTACCTTGAGAATGATTAAATCCTTAGTACTGGGCTCTTCCATAGTCTGCACTTGGAATGTGTTACTCTGTTACTTTGTCGAAGAGACTTACTTTTATATTTATGCCATAAGTGACCTTTCCTGTGGCAGAGAAAACATTCAGCCACTTTATAGCTGCAGGCTTTAGGGTAGTGATTACCTGCACACCAGTTAACACTCTACCTCAATGCTAGGTGATTGATTGGCTCTTTGAGATCTTCTCGTTCTATCGTGGCTGCATTTTCTTCCCATTTTAAAATTGCATCTTCATTTTCGGTTGGACTGCTGGCTGCAGCTTCCTGCCCTAGCTGGTGAACTGTGCCATTTTACAGGCTTTGAAGCTTCTGTGCATCATTCTCAGAACTTTGCATTATTTCCAATGTCTTCTTAAAATTTAACTCTGCGACTGTTAATAACTTCCTTTGAATGGCCTCATCATTTACCCCACAGATTGAGAGTGGCTCTGAAGTCGCAATACTCTGAGATTGGTCTTAACTTGGTAATAGAAGTTCCAATCGTTTCCCCAGGGGCTTTCCCGGTTGAGTTAAATTATTGTGATATTGCCGATGGCTTTGGGTGGTAGTGTGTTGTCATCAATTTAACTATCTCAGTGAATGGTTTGGAGTTGGGTGCTATTGGGGATGTCAGGCTGTGTTTTGCATTGTAGGCCTGTGTCCCACACACGCTCAGAAGGATTGCTTTTCTCCTAAGCATTCAATGCATTCAATCGGTGACAAAGACATCGAAAAGGCCTATCTGTCCAAATAGAAACTCTTCTGTTTCTCAGTTTGACCTGAACTTCGACGTGACTCTATTCTCACAATCTTGGGACTGCTTTTCTTATCTTCTGTCCTCATCACCAATGTAATAATTCCTGTTCACCAGTTAGGTAAATAACAACTGCAAAGCTTATTTTCACATAACTATAAGGACTTGCAGCTTCCAAGAAGGTTCTGGGACAGAATCCTGAGCTCACCAGGGTGATCCCCCCACCCTCCTCCCCAGTTGATTCCTTGGTTCATGTGACCCTTACTCTGCAGATTGATCTTTAAAGGACCAATCACCACAGTGACAGTGCCCATGTAAGTACAATTAGAGCTAATATCTGGTTAAGGAATGGTCACTACTATTTTTGGGGATCTGTTTGGTCATAAAAGTAATGTTTTTGCTGCTTTGTGATCAAATATTCCTTATATTGCCATTTTTTGGAGGAGGAATAAAAATAGACTCAATAATTCAGAACAGGGGAATTCCTACCCCACCTCCAACTTTAACAAGACAGAGTTCATTAAGATCTTGGCTGATTTTTAATGTTAAATCCATTTTCTTGTAGAAGATTGAATATACACAATGAGCAAGCATTTACAGATGTCTGGCTTATAAAACGCCAAAGAGTTCAGAGTGAAGAAATTTCTTCTCTTCTCAGTCCTAAATGGCTGACCCTTTTCCTGACACTGTGATCTATAATTTAAAAATCTCAGACAGGGAAAGCAACATCCCAGGATGTACCCAACAAGCTGACGTATAACTTTCAATAAGATTGCCTTCCATTCTTAACCCCAGAGGAATTCAATTCCTTCTACTCAACCCACCTCACGGGACGACGTTCTCACTCCAACATTCCCCCTGTTATTTTTTCTCCAGAAACCGCTCTCCATCTGCTCTTTATTGGTCACACATCAATTAATTGCAGTGAAGGAATTGGTCAGACTGTCTGGGCCCAGCCACTGCCTCTTAACAGCAGCAAAAGACTAAGAGGTGTCTCTGTGCCTTGTCATGTGCAACACTCTCTCTCTCTTTCCCTCGTGATGTGCTCTCTCCTGGCTTTGATATTTGGTTCTTTGTCAAATCTGTGGGCCATGACTTGCAGCTTTACTTCATTTTAAACTTTTCTTTCCTGAACAGCTGAAAATAACTGATTAGTGTTAACTTGAATTTAGACAAAGTCTAGTTTAATTTTGTAAACCCAGACAGCTCAGCTCTCTTTGTGCTGGAATATATTATTGGCTGGTGTTTCCTGTTTAAATTTCATGAACCTAAAGTATGAAGAAGGGTTGGCGTGAGTGCTGTTCCTCATTGGTGGATAAGCATAAAGTCAGAACAGGAAGCTTTGAGAGTTGCAGCAATTCATGATGTATGCAAATTAATGGGAACATTGATTTAGATTTTATATATGTGCCCCATGGGACTCTTTGGTTTGCACAAAGTGACCAGTGAAGACAAAAAGCTCGGACACGGCTAAATTAATGGAGCAGATAAATCTGTTTTTGAAAATTCGGCACTCATTCCAGTGAAGAGCTCTCAGGATTTCGTGGTGATTTTAAAGGTCCCATTGCTTGCCGTATTTGGTTTGTCCACAGTCATTTAAAAAAAAGTTTTCTGCTCGATGGTTCACTGACACAAAGATTAATGGAAAACAGATTTGGTTGTAGTATTGAAGAGGTTTAGTTAACTGGACCCAGTTTAACAATGTGAGACGATTATGAAACCATGCATTCAAACCTAAAACCATTTTGATTCCTGACTGTGGCCAAGCAGCTAACTGTGATTTATAAAATTAATTTACAACTGAATAGCTTCATTTTAAATAAAGTACATCAGATGTTTCTAGAACCAATGCTAATCCATTATTAAGGTAGCATATTAAAATCTGTTTGGAACCCAAATCGTGATAAAACACAGCAAAGTCAGCTTTTTAAAATAAGATCCAGATTCCTAATCCAGATATCTCAACACAACTTTAATAATAGTTATTATTTATTTGTGACATGAATTTTGCAGGCTTGCCAGCATTTTTTGCCCATTCCTAGATGCCCTTGAACTGAATGGTTAGCTAGGCCATTTCACAGAGTTTTTGCTGTGATTCTGGTGTAGAATTGTAGGCCAGACCAGGTAAGGATGGCAGATTTCCTTCTCTAATGAACATTAGTGAACCAGATGGGTTTATACGACAATGGCTTCATGGTCATCAGTAAATTCTTAATTCCAGATTTTTTTTATTGAATTCAAATTGCACCAACTGCTGTGGATTCGAGCCCAGGTGCCCAGAGCATTAGTTGTGTTTCTGGATTAATGTCTAGCGATAATACCACTAGGCCATTGCTTCCCACTCCTGATTGCTATTCCCACTGCATATTGAGTGAGGACTGCACCAGACTGGGTTCTGAAGCCTGTTTCCTTCAATCAGCCGAATAGTAACATTAGAAACATGAGGAAGCCACTCAGTCTCCCAAGGCTTGCCTCACTGTTCAATGAGTCTATTGTTGATTTCATTTTCCCTTTACTTCCTCCAGATCCCATGGTGCCATTCCTACACAAAGATCTATTCCTGTCAGTCTTTTCCCGTCTTTTCGGTGAAAGATATCCACATTCTGACCACATTTTATGCAGGAATAATTCTTTCTAGTTTTGCTGCCGACCAGCTTTGTTCTGATTTTAAAATGATGTCCCTAATATTCTTGACTCCCCAGTTGAGAAAATCCAGCCTCTGTATCCATGCTGCCAAGTCCATTCAATATTTTAATCATCTCAACCACTTCATTCCTCAATCTCCTGTGTTCAAAGGAATACACGGCAAGTTTAGTAACCTGTCCTTTACAACCTGTCCTTGTATAATTCTGATGAATCTGCAGTGCACCCCCCACACCCACCCCCATCCCCAACCAAAGCCAACAGATAACTTATCAATGCTCACTGTTTGGTCTCATCCACAAATAACATCCACCTTGGGTGAGGTTCCTATGGAATTAGAATTTGATTTGAGACCGTACCTTTAGAAGAGTCATGCGGAATATTGCGGGAAAGTGTGAAAGAAAGTGTATATTCAATATTGGAACAATTCAAGATCATCCTATTGTTTTGAAGAGTGAGAAACTAAGGTGGAAGGTCACAATACAAAGACTAACAAGACGGAGAAGAATAAAACAGCAACTGACTGGAGATCGAAATAGTGAGAACTAATATCTCAGGATTGTCACAAATGCATTCAGTTATTCTTTCTACTCTGCCCTGCAATTATAGTTGATATTAACAGCAGGATTGGGGCAAAGACTGAAAAAAATCACAGTACAATATTGAAAAGGAATAGAAAGAAGTGCCCTTTGATTAGCAAAGTCAGCTAACAATTATTTTTTCAAAGGAAGACACAGCAGTCTTCACATTTGTTTCCTAAACAAGGTTCAATGCCGATTTTCCAGAAAGTTGCAGGCAGAGATAAGAGCACAATTTTTTTTGTATTGCAAGAAGCTTGTTTTTTCACAGTATTTTGGGGATTATATTGGTTGCATCTTTTAGAATTTTATTGTTTCCTTTGCTACAGTAAATCAGTGACCTGCTACTGTGGTGTAGTGGGAAATCCTGAGGTTCAGGAGCTGTAAGGAAGTGGGTTGGATTTATAATTTCTAAATCTATCATTATGTTGTATTTCTGAGTACTAATCATTTGAGTTTTTAAACACCAGTATTCTTTAAGTGAAAAATATTATTGTCAGTCAGCATTTTTGTTCAAAGCGTGCGATATTTTGAAACATTAATCTTTAACATCACTAGAATTTCATTATGTAGAGTTTGATTATTTAATTGAAGCCTATTAAAAATATGAATTATAATAAACTTTCCTTACTCTGACTGGGGGATGATATACCGAGAGGTCACTTAGCTTATAACTTACTCAAAAGTTGAAGATGAAGCCAGACTTGAAAGTGTTGTGAACTGTGAGGAGGAAAGGGAGAGACTTCAGGAGGATTTCGACAGGCTGGTGGAATGTGTGGGCACGTGGCAGATGAAATTAAATGTAGAGGAGTGTGAGTGAGGTGATATGAAATAAAGGGACAATTCTAAAGGAAATGCAGGAGGAGAGGGTCCTCAGTGTATCTGTACATAAATCATTGAAGGTGACAGGGCAGGCTGAGAACGCAGTGAATAAATTATACTGAACCCTGAGTTTTATAACTGGGGCACTGAGCACAAAATAAATAAGTTATGAATCTTCATTAAACACTGGAACAGCCTCAGTGGGAAGGATGTGAAGGCTTTCAAAAGGGTGCAGGAAAGATTTACGAGAATAGTTCAGAGAACGAGAGACTTTGGTTATCTGGATAGATTGGTGAAGCTGGGGCTGTTCTCCTTGGAGAAGGGAAGGTTGGGAAGAGATTAGTTAGAAGTGTTCAAAACCGTGTGGGGCTTGAATAGAGTAAATGGGGAGCAACTGTTCCCAGTGACAGAACATTGAGAACCCTAAAGGTGATAAACAAAAGAATCAGAGGTGACAGTACTCATTACATCGTGCCAACCAAAAAAATACCCATTTATGCCAACTTTATTCCCTGTTAGCTGGCCAATCTTAAAGCCATGCCTATATCCTCTATACCATGAGCTTTTTTTCTGCAATAACTTTCATTGTGGCACTTTACCAAATTCCTTCTGGAAATCTAAGTCCAGTACATCCACTGGTTCTCCTTTACGCACATGTTACTTCTTCAAAGGGCTCTAATAAATTGGTTAAACATGATTTCCCTTTCACAAAACCATGTTGACTCTACCTTGATTTTTTTCTAAGTACCCTGCCATAATATTCTAACATTTTCCCTTTGACAGATGTTAACCAACTTTGACAGATGTTAAGCTGTTTTTCATGTTTCCCCCTCTTGTTGATTAGAAGAGTTACATTCACAGTTTTCCAGTCAAATGGAATCTTCCCTGAATGTCAGGAATTTAAAAAATTATTCTTAACCGCATTTCCAAGAAGTCTACTAGTTGGCATTCATTGATAGTTAGTCATAGAACTCTGTCTCATAATCACAGAGGTTTACAGCATAGAAACAGGGCCTTCAGCCCAACTTGTCCATGTTGCCCAGTTTTTGCCATTAAGCTAGCCCCAGTTGTCCACATTTGGCCCATATCCCTCTATACTCATCTTACCCATGTAACTGTCTAAATGCTTTTTAAAAGACAAAATTGTACCCGCCTCTATTACTACCTCTGGCAACTCGTTCCAGACACTCATCACCCTCTGTGTGAAAAAATTGTTCCTCTGGCCCATTTTGTATCTCTCCACTCTCACCTTAAACCTATGCCCTCTAGTTTTAGACTCCCCTACCTTTGGGAAAAGATATTGATTATCTAGCTGATCTATGCCCCTCGTTATTTCATAGACTCCTATAAGATCACCCCTCAGCCTCCTACACTCCAGAGACAGAGTCCCAGCCTATTCAGCCTCTCCTTATAATCCAAACCATCAAGTGCTGGTAGCATCCTAGTAATGTTTTCTGCACTCTTGTAACTGATGTAAAAGAACAGGGCTAATTAACTGTGTGCAAAACCGTTAAGGTTTACCAGTCATTTTGTCATTATTCAATTTCCTGTCATTATTCAATTAACTATTCTGTAAATAAACTACACACATTTATTTCAGAAAATTGATGTTTTAAAAAGGAATGTGTGAAAAACAGCCTCTAGGACATTATATATGAATATGTTCGCTTTGACAAAGTATGCTATATTTCTTCAATTGCAACCCATTCAATCATGTTTGAGGTTGTTTATGGATGGCGTGGTCTCAGTTCCATATCCACTTTCACCCGTTTGTAGTGTACAGTACAATCCAAAGAGGGAGCTCTTCCTGGAAATATTCAGTTCTGCCCATCCAGTTATAGTGTAATCTCGTGTTTTCAGTGGAGGAACATGAGCAATAACTAGCTCTGAGGGATTATTGACTGGGATAAACAAAGTTAATCTCTAACTCTCTTGATTTCCGTGATTAGAGAATCACGTGCATTGTCCTGCCGATTGAATACGGTAAAAGATGGGTGAGGAAGTCTCTCAGTCGAGTGCACACCTCCAGCATGCTGTATGTTTTCAATACTACAATTTCGCAGCTCTTCCTTGAGGCCTTTCCTTGCCTGGTTGATGCTCTGTAACTGCGAAGCTGAATAAAGGAATATTTTCACTGCCACCTTCTATCTGACAGATGAAGCTTCAGGCCAATCCACATCCAACAACCTGCTCTGAAAACTCTGCCCACGTGTTAACAGCTGTGATAAATTTCCCCAGAGCAACTGAGACAACTCACAACATTGTAAAATGATCAACAGCATTCTAAACTAAACACACAACATCCTAAAAACAAAAGTCAGTTTGTTGTATCTACCACCGTTAATGGAGCCTTTAAAAAAATCCCATGATTCCAATCTGGATCTTCAGCTAAAGCTAATCAATTCTTCCTTTTGCTTGGGCTACATCCGATCTGTGTATCAAGCTTCACTGAAATCTGTAGATTCATTTTTGAGATGTATTTTTAATAGACTAACACAGGTGAAAACCTTACCTCAGACCCTCTTCAGATAATAAGGAAATAATCATTAATTTATAGGCATAATTAATTTTTGAGAAAATGTAGCAATTCTTGTTTGAAGAACTGCTTTTCAAATTGAATGAAGCAAATTATATGTTGACTATTCAATTTGCCTTTTAAAATCCAAACAATCTTGTGAATCTAAAAATTCTTCCCCAGTAAATCATTTCTCTATAAGCTAGAAAATCTTCAATTGAAGTTTGTTTTGGTTAACATTATTACACAACTGTCTGTCAATAATTTTATATAAAACTGGGGATTGACTGAGTAAATTGGAATAATAATTCCAGAGAGTGTGGCTGGGATCTTTCTGTTAATATTTTAAAAATCACCACAAAAATGTCTCAGTACATGTTGGTTTAAGGCCAGACTGATGATCTTTGCCTATCTGGGCTGACTGTGGAGGATTCTGACTTGTACCTGTGTTAGATTAATGAATTATCAATTAGGAAAGAGTAAAGATTTCTTGTTCAGAAGGCTTCAAATTTTAATTGGAAAGTGAAGTCCCCTTTGGCATCTAAAATTAACTATCGTTGCTTTAATTGTCATTCCTCAAAGCCATCAAACATATGAAGCTATATTCAAACGAAAAGATTCCGATCCTGTTAAACTAATGCAGTGGAGAATTGGAGCAGCTGCTTCTGAAGACTCCATACTCCACTGATTTAAAATGGGGAACTTGGGCAACTAGGGGAGATTACACTTTATTCTACAGTTCTACATGTAAAATATTAAATTTCTTGGAACTATAACATGGAAACTGGATTTTGAACCCAACTAGCGATGGTCCTTGCCTTTATTTGAGTGTCAAATTCAATTATAGAGTGGACGTGGAAAAGATGTTTCCACTAGTAGGAAAAACTAGAACCAAAGGGCACAACCTCAGGCTAAAGGAACGATCCTTTAAAACAGAAATGAGGGGGAATTTCTTCAGCTACAGCGTGGTGAATCTGTGGAACTCTTTACCACAGAAGGCTGTGAAGGCCGGGTCATTGAGTGTCTTTAAGACAGAGATAGGTAGGTTCTTGATTAATAAGGAGGTCAGGGGTTATGGGGAAAAGGCAGGAAAATGGGGATGAGAAAAATATCAGCCATGATTGAATGGCGGAGCAGACTCGATGGGCCGAGTGGCCTAATTCTGCTCCTGTGTCTTATGGTCTTAAGGTCTTACTGTACTGTTTAACAACCTGATAAATAGTTTTTAAAAAAATGTAGTGAAAATGACTACTTTTCAACATCTCTTTACAGTTTATGATGATGCTGTTTTTGTGTTTGTTGTAAACAATTTGAAGAGCAAAGTCTGTTCATAAATCCCTACCGTGTAGAAGGAGGCCATCCGGCACTGATTACAATCCCACCCAGGCCCCATCCCCATAACCCCACAGAATCCTCCCGATGCTAAGCGACACCCAATCTGTTTCCTGTAACCCCAAGTATTTACCCCACTAATTCCCCTAACCTACACATCTTGAGATATTAAGGAGCAATTTAGCATGGCCAATCCACCTAACCTGCATATCTTTGGAGTGTGGGAGGAAACCAGAACACCCGGAAGAAACTCACGCAGACATGGCAAGAACATGCAGACTCCGCACAGACAGTGACCCGAGCCAGGAATTGAACCCCAGGTCCCTGGCGCTGTGAGGCAGCAGTGTTAACCACTCTACCATCGTGTCTCCCTCTGTTAGATAAGAGATTCTGGTATGTTTAAAAAGGTTGTTAAAAGTTTGAGAGTTTATGTACAATTTTTCCTTTTTAAGCAAAATAAGGGTGCGGAGTGGACATGAAGGATGGCACATAGAACTGACTGTTTAATCCTTTGTCAGAGTCAGGTGTATATCTTGATGCTGTAATTAGGACATTAAAATGTCAACATGGCATTGAGCTGTTTTTGAGCGAGAAACCTAAAAGGAACTGACGAAATGGTATTTGCAGAGTGTTCACACTATAAAGATATTAACATGTTTTGTAAGACTTTCAGTTGATCTGCTTAGACTTAATATAAGAATAATGAGAATAAAGGGACACATTTAAATCATTACTTATATATACCTAAAGCATAATCGTACAATGTGAAGCTCTATTCTGCTATGAACTATCTGGCACTCATAATAAATGTTGAGTTGATAAAATATGTTATACAGACAATCACTCATGAACTCTTTGGGGCCACTGCTGGTTGTCATTTTTATAAATGACCCAGGTGAGGGTGTAGAAGGATGAATTAGTAAATTTGCTGATGACACCAAAGTTGGAGGAGTTGTAGACAGGGAGGATGGATGTTACAGTTTACAGAGGGACGTCGATAAGCTGCAGAGCTGGGCCGAGAGGTGGCAAATGGAGTTTAATACGGAAAAGTGTGAGATGATTCACTTTGGTAAGAGTAACAGGAGTACAGAATATAGGGCTAATGGAAGGACTCTTAGCAGTGTTGACGAGCAGAGAGATCTCAGGGTACATGTGCATAGCTCCCTGAAAGTTGGCACCCAGGTTGATAAGGTTGTTAAGAAGGCGTACGGTGTGTTAGCTTTTATTGGTAGAGGGATTGAATTTCAGAGCCGTGAGGTCGTGTTGCAACTGTACAAAACTCTGGTGCGGCTGCACTTGGAGTATTGCATACAGTTCTGGTCGCCGCATTATAAGAAAGATGTGGAGGCATTGGAAAGGGTGCAGAGGAGGTTTACCAGGATGTTGCCTGGTATGGTGGGAAGGTCTTATGAGGAAAGGCTGAGGGAATTGAGGTTATTTTCATTGGAGAGAAGAAGGTTACGAGGTGACCTGATTGAGGCATACAAGATGATCAAAGGATTGGATAGGGTGGACAGTGAGAACCTTTTTCCTCGGATGGTGATGGCTAACACAAGGGGACATAGCTTTAAATTAAGGGGTGGTAATTATAGGACGGATGTCAGAGGTAGGTTCTTTACTCAGAGGGTAGTAAGGGCGTGGAATGCCCTGCCTGCAGCAGTTGTGGACTCGCCAACTTTAAGGGCATTCAAATGGTCAGTGGATAGGCATATGGATAACATTGGAATAGTTTAGGTTAGAGGGTCATTAGATTGGTTCCACTGGTCGGCGCAACATTGAGGGCCGAAGGGCCTGTACTGCGCTGGAATGTTCTATGTTCTTCCTTCTCTTCCGCTTGCCACTGCCTCTAAATTACTAACTTGGGGCTTTTTATGCTGTGGGGAATTTCATTTGCCCTAGATCTAGTATCGATTCCCATAACTTGTTACTCAATTGTCATTTAGTTTATTTTTTTATTTATTTTATGAACCTTGACAATACAATGCAGTATTGACAATAAAATATCTAAAACATTTGTAATGAGTATACATGCCACCATCTCTGAATGATCAATTCTGTATTTATTGCAGGTCTTCTTCAGTGATGGATTGGTCACTTTACTTTTGACTGCAGCATTCAAATTTAAAAGCCACACTTACCCCTCCAGCAACTTGCCATTTTGGCCAAAGATCTAAGTAGGTGTTCCAGCAATCTTCATCTCAAGTTGTCTGAGATTGCAATCTTCCGAACATGTCACACCAAACTATTATTTAATATAATCAGAAATTGTTCTTGTCTTTTTTTTTACAGGTAAGCCTACAAGACCACCTCCACCTTCGCTACGAGAGGACACAGATTTAAGGTGCGGGGAGGAAAGTACAGAAGTGATGTTAGGGGTAAGTTTTTCACTCAGAGGGTGGTGAGTGAATGGAATCGGCTGCCATCAGTGGTGGTGGAGGCGAACTCGCTGGGGTCTTTTAAAAGACTTCTGGATGAGTATATGGGATTGGGGGTTATAGATAGGTCTGTGGATTGGTAGGCATTGATGTGATCGGCGCAACTCGTGGGCCGAAGGGCCTGTTTGTGCTGTAGTGTTCTATGTTCTATATCTCCATCTGAGTCAATGGCCCTTTCCGATTGGGCTACCTGGAATGCCTTATAGCTCAACAACATTTTAAAAGAAGAACAACTAATGCTGCTCACAGCTCTTCATTGTCCCAAAGCTCTTCTGATTAAATTACTCAAGCTTATTTTACCTGCTGGGAAAGACTTGTGGTTACTGACCCCAGTTAAGTATGGAGGAGACCACTGTTTTACAGGATGTTCATCATCAGTACTGCAAACATCTAAAGCTGTCAACGCTGGAAAGTTTGAAATGTGTTATTTTCTATAAATTCTTATAAAAGTAAATGA
Organism: Carcharhinus amblyrhynchos; assembly: GCF_965287045.1. Taxonomy (NCBI): domain Eukaryota; kingdom Metazoa; phylum Chordata; class Chondrichthyes; order Carcharhiniformes; family Carcharhinidae; genus Carcharhinus; species Carcharhinus amblyrhynchos. The sequence continues at coordinate 43,993,840 of NC_137347.1, forward strand.
CTTCCTGCCGAGAATCTGTCAATATGGTATTGCTGTAGTAAAGTATGGCAGACTTTTCTCATGTTTTTCATTACTATGAGGTAGGAGTAAAATTACTCTTTGTGTAGGCAAGACATTAAATAGAAGTTAACTTTTTTTTTATTATGCTTTTAAGAATATGCAACTTAATTTCCAGAAAGTGCACACGTGCCTCCTCACCAAGCAATAAGGTGGATCAAATCATTGGGTGGCACAGTGGCACCGTTATGAACACTGCTGCCTCACAGTGCCAGGAACCGGGGTTCAATTCCAGCATCGGGTAACTGTCTGTGTGGAGTTTTTGCACATCCTTCCCGCGTCTGCTTGGGTTTCCTCCGAGTGTTCCGGTTTCCTCCCACAGTCCAAAGATGCGTGGGTTAGGTGGATTGGCCGTACTAAATTGCTCCTTAGAGTCTGGAAATGTGTAGGTTGGGAGATTTGGCAGGTAAATAGGCGGGGTTATGGGGATAAGGCCTGGCTGAGATGCTCTGTCTGAGATTTGGTGAAGATTGGATGGGCCAAATGGCCTCCTTCCGCACTGAAGGAATTCTATGAAACCTGAATACACCCTGTTTCTACCTGAACTTAAAATGACCGATATTTAACCGAGGCAACAGGGGTCTCGTCTGGCAGCTGGAGAGCCAGTGAGAACCCCACAATGCACACTCTGAGGAACAAAGTGGCCAGTAGGAGCCCTTCCAAAAGAAGAGCTGAGAACTGCTGTCCAATCAGAAGCTTGCTGCTGTTCATTTCAGACAGCGCCACTGGGAGTAATGGCAGTTGCTGGTAATGCACCCACCAATTCTGTATTTTACATGAAACAAATGTTGATTGGGAGAGCATCACACGGCTAGAACTCATTTGAGGATGTGATAAATTGAGACTGAAGCTTGGGTGATCCATGACCTCCAGCAATCTCCAGGGTGTTCTACACTCTTCAACACATGAGTACACGATTTAATTTAATAAAACATCCCAACAGTAAATCTCTTTTTTCTCAGAATAAATTCAGTTGCGGTTCTGTGCTCATAATTACGATGAGCGTTCTAGGACAGGACAGAGCATTGATAGGCTGCAGGACAAAGCTCGCTCTGCCTCAGACCATTGCAAAGCATCAGTGGGAGATTTTTATCCACTTCTAAATTCTAGCTTTACTCTAAAGCCAGCTTTCTGATTTTTAGTCCATTGATCTGTGTGTTTAGCAGGACCTGTTGTGTTGTGGGCTGATTGGGATTGAACCACGTACATTTTTTTTCAGGTGTCAGCCTTTACGACTGGCAGACATCCTGGTCCATTCCATCTGTTGTGAAAATGTCCAGAAAATCTGTTCTTGCAGAGCGAAACAAGAATGTTCATCATAAATTGAATTTATACTGAATGGGGAATTGCATATATAGATGTAGAAACTAACATACAGAGTAGGTGCAGGGATTGGGTAACTGTCTGTGTGGAGTTTTTGCACATCCTCCCCATGTCTGCTTGGGTTTCCTCCGGATGTTCCGGTTTCCTCCCACAGTCCAAAGATGCGCGGGATAGGTGGATTGGCCATGCTAAATTGCTCCTTAGAGTCCGGAAATGTGTAGGTTGGGAGATTTGGTGGAGTAAATAGATGAGGTTATGGGGATAAGGGTTGAGTGAGTGAGCCAAAATCTGGCCGTTGGAGTATAATTTGGGAAAATGTGACATTGTTCACTTTGGCAAGAAGAATAAAAAAGCAGAGAATTACCTAAATGGAGAATGACTGCAGCATTCTGGGGTGCAGAACAATCTAGATACTGCAGTGCATGAGTTACAAAAATTAATACACAGGTACAGCAAGTAATAAGAAGGCTAATAGAATACTATCCTTTATTATGAGAGGAATTGAACATAAAAATAAGAATAATATGCTTCAATTATGCAGGGCATTGGTAAGACCAGATTTCACCAATACTGCTCGCAATTTTGGTTTCCTTATTTAAGAAAGAATGTGAACGCATTGGAGGTGGTTCAGAGGAGGTTTATTAGATTATTACCTGGAATGAGCAGGTTATTGTATGAGGAAAGGTTGGACAGACTGGACTTGTTTCCATTGGAGTTTAGAAGAGTGAAGGGTGACTTGATTGAAGTATAAAAGACCCTGAACAATTTCGACAAGGTGGATGCGGAAAGGATTTTTTTTTTGTTTTTTATTCCAATTCAATCAAATCAAGTCCAGTTTACAGTCTCGACAAGTTGAGACATTCCCGATCCAAGCTGACAAGACAGGGCTCTCACCTCCTGTCTTGGGCCTGGTCTACATGATCCAAGCTGACTGGAGTAGGTATAGCTCCTCCTCCAAGGCTTGATCACATTTGCATCTTAGCCAAAAGGCCGAGATGCCACTTTTAAAAATTGCTTCAAATGAGGCTGAAATGTAACCGAATGACTTCAACCAAGCGCAGCATGTCAATACTACACTTGATCTTAGCCAAAAGGCCTCTTCTTGTATGTGAGTCCAGAATTAGTGGGCACTATTTTAAAAGTACGGGTCACCCTGTTACGACAGAGATTCTTTTAGTTAATTGTATGACTTTGGGACTCCCTGCCTTAGAAGCCGATGAAGGCTGGATCATTGAATATTTTTATGGCCGAGGTAGATAGATTCTTGTTAGACAGGAGAATCAGAAATTATCAGGGATAGATAACAATGTGGAATTTGAAACACAAACGGATCAGCCATGATCTTATTGGATAATGGAGCAGGTTCCAGGGGCTGAATGGCCTACCCTGTATGTTAGTTTCTACATCTATATTTGCAATTCCCCATTCAGTATAAATTCAATTTATGATGAGAACCTAAGGACATGTTTAGAAAAGCTGCTCCTATAATTCCACATCTGTCTTTAACTGCCCAAAGTGGTCATCTCAACAGGTTTTGGCTGCATTGGAGGGGCTAAAATTCAAGTACCAAATTCTGCACTTTATATAGACGCTGCATTCGTCAGAATTCTGTCACCCGTCAAGTTCTGAGAAGAGACATTGACCAGAACCCGATCTGATAATACTGAGACCAAGAGCTGAGCTTTCATGCAAGGTTTAGAAGCACAGTTTACAATGGTCAGGCTGAAAATCTCAATTGCCCAGAGGTGAGAGTATTTTGTGAAAGTATTCCATGCACCTACTGTATCTAGTGAGTATGATAGAGGCCCAGAGTGTTAGATGCACACTATTAAAACACCATTGAAAGCACTCCATTTTTTGAGAACTCAGTTTAAATTTGGCACAAAAAGGATGGAATCTGCTCTCTCTGGTGACTGCTAAATGGGAAGCAAATGGCTTCTCTAACCTCCAACCACCTCCCCCCTCATGCCAACACCCCCCTCCTCACATTTATTCTTTTCTCCATTTACATTTTCCAGCTTTTACATATTTCTCTGGTTTTTGTACTTTACACTCACTTATCTTGAACTCATGAGTTGGTGTATAATACTACACTTGCTAAGAATGGTGAGCAATATATTGTTTTAAAGATTACATCGAGCAGAAGCATCTTTCGGAGCGACTGTTACTGGTGCCTGTAGCTGCAGGTTTGTTATACAAGATCCTGAAGTGAAATCAGTTTCACTCCAAGCCTGTTGGAAGGAATGGGGCAGATGACTAAATTTGAGCCTATTTCAAGGTTTAGATCATGGGAAAACTCAACTGGTGTCCACCCACTGGGTCACATATCAGCATTGACGAGCAGCATCCGAAACAGGAGAGGAGGAGGCCACCTGGCCCTTTGATCCTGGTCCACCATTCAATATGATTGATGCATCATAGAAAGCATTCTTTCTGGTTTTATCACAGCTTGGCATGGCCCCTGCTCTGCCCAAGACCGCAAGAAACTGCAAAAGGTTGTGAATGTAGCCCAATCCATCACACAAACCAGCCTCCCGTCCACTGACTCTGTCTACACTTCCCACTGCATTGGCAAAGCAGCCAACATAATTAAGCACCCCACGCATCCCAGCATTCTCTCTTCCGTCTTCTTTCATCAGGAAAAAGATACAAAAGTCTGAGGTCACGTACCAACCGACTCAAGAATTGCTTCTTCCCTGCTGCTGTCAGACTTTTGAATGGACCTACCTTGCATTACGTTGATCTTTCTCTACACCCTCGCTATGACTATAACACTGCATTCTGCACTCTCTCCTTTCCTTCTCTATGAACGGTATGCTTTGTCTGCATAGCACGCAAGAAACAATACTTTTCACTGTAAATACATGTAACATTAATAAATCAAATCAAATCAAATCATCTCTCTGGGCTACTTTCTATATCCACAAACCCTTCATTTCCTCACAATCCATTGATTGGAGTCTTTGAAATATCCAATGTCTGAGCATTCACACCGCTTTACAACAGAGAATTCGAAACAAATTTCTTCTCATCTCAACAGTAAATGGTCACCTCCTTATTGAAACATTAACATTTTAAAAGAAGAAATCTTTATCCAAAGAATGAGGAATTCCTTGTTTTAGCGATTTCACCTCACTCCACCAGCTAAGGATGGGAGTTAGATTCTAGTTCAGAAAGTAAATTCATGATATTAAAATCCTGCAAGCTGCTTGCTTACAGGAAACTTGATTATCTCCTTCTCTAGATATTAAAAATTAATTCAAGGGATATAGGCATCGCTGACTCAGAATCATAAAGTTTTACAGCACAGAAAGGCCCTTTGGCCCATCGTGTCTATTCTAATCCAATTTTCCAGCATTTTGTCCATAGACTAGTATGCAACGGCATTTCAAGTGCTCATTTAAATACTTGTTAAATGCAGTGAGGTTTCTTGCCATTTAGGCAGTGCATTCCAGATTCCCACCACCCTCTGGGTGAAAAAGGACGACGTCAGCATTTATTGCCCATCCCTAATTGCCCTTAGCGAAGTGGGTGGTGATCTGTCTTCTTGAATTGCTACACCCTGAGGTGTAGGTTCACCCTAGTGCTTCCACAGGGTGGAAGTTCCAGGATTTTGACCTGGAGACAGTAAAGGAATGGCGATATATTTCCAAGTCAGAATGGTGAGTAGCTTGGAGGGGAACTTCCAAGTGGTGGTGTCTGCTGATCTTGTCCTTCTAGACTGTAGTGGTCATGGGTTTGGAAGGTGCTGCCTAAGGAACCTCGGTGAGTTTCTACAGTGTATCTTGTAGATGGTATACACATGCTGACACTGTGCTTTGTGAAGGAGTGAGTGTTTGTGGGAGGGATGCCAATCAAGCATGCTTTGTCCTGTATACTGTCAAGCTTTTGAGTGTTATTAGAGCTGCAGCATTCATCCAGGCAAATGGACTGTAATCAATCACACGCCTGACTTGTACCTTGTAGATTGCAGACAGACTTTTGGGGAGTCAGGAGGTGGGATTGCTAGCCTCTGTCCTGTTTTTGTAGCCACTATTTATATGAATAGTCCAGTTCAGTTTCTGGTCAATGGTAACCCCCTTAGCATGGCCATTCAACCTGCAAACTCCACACAGATAGTGACCCAAGACTGGAATCGAACCCAGGTCCCTGGCGCTGTGAGGCAGCTGTGCTACCATACCACCCAACGATACTCCAGTTTCCTCTCACAGTCTGAAAGACATGCTGCTCAGGTACATTGGCAATGCTAAATTCTCCCTCAGTGTACCCATACAGGTGCCAGAGTGTGGCGACTAGGGGATTTTCACAGTAACTTCATTGCAGTGTTAATGTAAGCCTGTTTGTGATACTAATAAAATAAACTCTATCTAATCCCAGTGTGATCTGAATTACACAGATTTTACATTCCCAATAAAATGCTTTAAATTTCCCTCAATTCTGTCTATGAAAAGACAAGTTGAACGTCATTTTACCAGGATCGACAGAATTGAGGAATATTTTGCAGTCTGAATCAGCAAACAACCCAGACTGGGCAGGTCAGACAGCTTGCTCCCATCAGCAATGTAAGCTTGCCTAAGGGTATTGGTAACCATGGCAACCAAGAGATCTTTCACGTAACAAGGTGATATTACGTAACTGATTGCTGCCAATCAATAAATGCTCTCTATTTACAATCTACAAATAAATCCCAAATACCAATTTCAGCTGAGTTTGACTCTGATGTGAATAGGTCAAAATCCTCGCAGCAGCAATAAAGCTGAGCAATATGGTGCTGAATTTCAGAGCAAAATAGGAACAAGGCATTTAGCCCTGCAAACCTATTCCCCATATTCAATCAGATAATGGCTGAACATATAAGCATTCGAGTTAGGAGCAGGAGTAGGCCATTGGGTCCATCGATCCTGCTGTGCCATTAAATGAGATCGTGGCTGATCTGCTCTGATTGTGGTGTCGATTCCACATTCTGCCCATCCCCGCGTAAATTTGACTCCCTTACTGCTCAAGAATCTAATGTTTTAAAACAGTTTCATCACTCCTGACTCCACAACCCTCTGAGGAAAGGAGATTCACAACCCTCCGAAAGAAAAACATTCTTCTCATTTCTATCTGGGAGACACCTTATTTTCCAACCGTGTTTCTAAAGTCCATTCTTTTTACAAGGGGATCCACCCTCCCAAGTCCCCTGATCTGGAACCCAGCTCCCACATACTGCTTCTGCACAATATCCATTAATATTTTCAGACAACAATAATCTATCAATCTCAGGTTTTAAATTAACAATGAATCTAGTATCAATTATCATTTGTGAAAGAGCCTCAAACTTCTACCATCCTTTCTGTGAAGAGTTAATTTCACTTCTGTCTAATGTCTATGTCATTTTTAAATTAAACTCGCTGCTTTGAGTCTCTCCAGCCAGCCAAAATAGTTTCTTCCAATCTACCTTATCCTTTCTTCCTAAAATTTTGAAAACTTGATCAAATCATCTATTAACCTTCTAAAATTGAGGAAATAAAATCCTAGTTTATGTAATCTCTCCTCATTACTGAATCCTTGAAGTCCAAATATTATCCCAGTAAATCTGCTCTGCACTCATTCCAATACCAATTTTTGATTTGATTTGATTTATCATTGTCACATGTATTGGGATACAGAGAAAAGTATTGTTTTTTGCTCGCTATACAGACAAAACATGCCATTCATAGAGTACATCAGGGAGAAGGAAAGGAGAGGATGCAGAATATAGTGTTGCAGTTACAGAGGTGTAGAGAAAGACCAGCTGAATATATGAAGTCTGATGGCAGCAGGGAAGAAGCTACTCCTGCATCAGTTGATACCTGTTCTCAGATTTTGTATTTTTTTCCTGATGGAAGAAGGTGGAAAAGGGTATGTCTTTTCCAAGGCAATGGGAAGTGTAGACAGAGTCAATGCTTGGGAGGCTGCTTTGCGTAATGGACTGGGCTACATTCACAATCCTTTGTAGTTTTTTGCAATCTTGGGCAGAGCAGGAGCCATACCAAACTGTGACACAACCAGAAATAATGCTTTTTATGGAGTATCGGTAAAAATCAGTGAGAGTTGTAGTGGAATGCAGAATTTCCTTAGCCTCCTGAGAAAATAGAGGCTTTCTTTACTCCAGCATCGCTGTAAAGGGATTGGTTGTTGGTGATCTGAACACCAAGAAATGTGAAGCTCTCAACCCTTTTCACTTCATCACTGTTGATGTAGACAGGGGCATGCCCTCCAATACACTTCCTGAAGTCAATGATCATATCCTTTGTTTTACTGACATTGAGGGTGAGATTATTGCTGTTGCACCAGTCCATCAGATTCTCAAACTCTTTCCACTGCTCCATCTCATCGTTGTTTGAGATCTCATCCACTAAAATGGTGTCATCAGCAAATTTGAAAATGGAGTTAGAAGGGAATTTGGCCACACAGTCATAAGTGTATAAGGAATCTAATAAGGGGCTGAGCTCACAGCCTTGTGGGGCACTGGTGTTGAGGATGATCGTGGAGAGGTGTTGTTGCCGATGCTTTACTGTCTGCTGTCTGTGGCAGTGTGGTACCCAGAAACATTCAAGTCCAACCAGGGCTTTGTATAACTGAAGCATGAGTTCTATTGCCATGGATTCTTTCAGTGGGTGTAAAGGCCAGCATTCCATTAGCTTTTCTGATTATTTTTTGTTTCTGTTCATGACTTTTTAAACATCTGTGTATCTGTGTCCCCAAGTCTCTTTGGAGCTTCACTGTTTCCAGCTTTTCACCATTTAGAAAGTACTCTGTTCTATTCTTTTTAGATCCAAAGTGGGTGACCTCACATTTACCTTCCTGCTTAGAAAGGATGATAGAACTAGAGGGCACAGCCTCAAAGTAAGCGGGGGGGTGGGGGGGGGGATGCAGTTTAGAACAGAGTTGAGGAGGAATTTCTTCACTCAAAAGGTGGTGAATCTCTGGAATTCTCTGTCCATTGAAGTGGTGGAGGCTACCTCGTTGAATATATTTAAGTCACGGGTAGATAGATTTCTGATAGACAAGGGAATTAAGGGTTATGGGGAGAAAGCAGGAAAGTGGAAGTGATTCACTTCAGATCAGCCTTCATAGCGAAGGGGATTGAATATAAAAGTAGGGAGGTCTTGCTGCAGCTGTATAGGGCATTGGTGAGGCCGCAGCTGGAGTACTGTGTGCAGTTTTGGGCGCCGCACCTGCGCAAAGATATTTTGGCCTTGGAGGGAGTGCAGAGGAGGTTTACTAGGCTGATACCGGAGTTGAGGGGGTTGAACTATGAGGAGAGGCTGAATAAACTAGGCTTGTACTCGTTGGAGTTTAGAAGAATGAGAGGAGATCTCATTGAGACATATAAGATGATGAATGGGATGGATAGGATAGAGGTGGAGAGACTCTTCCCACTGAAAAAAGACAGTAGGACTAGGAGGCACAGCCTCAAGATAAAGGGGGGGCGTTTTAGAACGGAGTTGAGGAGGAACTTCTTCACTCAAAGGGTGGTGAATCTCTGGAATTCTCTACCCATTGAAGTGGTGGAGGCTGCCTCGCTAAATATTTTCAAGAAGCGGGTTGATGGGTTTTTGATAAGAGAGGGGATTAAGGGTTATGGGGAGAGGGCCGGAAAGTGGAACTGAGCCACGACAGATCAGCCATGATCTTATTGAATGGCGGGGCAGGCTCGAAGGGCTAGATGGCCTACTCCTGCTCCTATTTTTTATGTTCTTATTATGTTCTTACCTACTGTCACAGGCAAAATATACATGTTCTCTTTTTCCTCCAAGAAGTATGTTCTGTATGAAGGAGATGTGCTCTTGGAGTGTGTAACCCAATTTAATAATAATTAAACAGCAAGCTTTTGTGAGTTTAAATATAAGACATTATTTATTCTCACACATTTCCCCTGAATTAAACACAATGTCTAACACCTTCGTTCTCACACACACTGAGATTAGAAATGGGTAAAGTAAAATTCTTTTCCAGATTGTGGGTTATCTCAGTCTCTGTTTTGCAAGCTCCAGTCTACCACATGGCTTTTGAATGATTTTGGTTGAGGAGAGGGTTTTTTACAGGAAGGGTTCATCCCAGTTTGTCAGATTTCTTGTAGTCAAATTTCTCGGAGGTTGGTTCTCGGATGGACTTTGAAACTGGAATTTTGTACTTTGGCTGCCTGATGTCACACAGCTTGCTTCCATGTCTGATTCAAAGAAATTTTGAACTGATAGTTTTGATGGCTTCCATGGTTTTAATTGCAAACACCTTCCAGCGGTTCCTTTAAGCAGATCAAGAAAACGTGACTGTCCAACCATGTGACTTTTCACAAATTCAAACCATTTTCCAAGTAAGGTGTGATGTTCATGTTGATTTTACAACCTACATTGTGGGAGTTTCCCAGTTTGGTTTGGATGGGGAAACACATCACGATACAATGAAAGATTGATAGGGTCCATCGAGGATCTGACACAAATAGAGACCTTCCTTTTTTATCCAGCCTGGAACAAAGAGGCAGGCAGTCTGGAAGCTCTGCTTCTTTCATGTTGGTCCACCCTCAAACAGGCAGATGTGTGAAATGCCACAAACCCCATTGGCATTAACACAGGAGAGTACTCTGTATATCCTAATGTAATAGCCATTAACCACATAGCTGATGACTAACCTCTTTATATATTTCTACTGCTCCTTCAGTGGAAATATCTAAATGAACATTTTCCGTGGTACAAAATCATTCATACAGAAATGTTACCGCCCATTCTATTTGGTATCCTTTGGTCACCTTGGGGAAAGTGTGATTGTGTTCTTTTACCTGCTGTCAGAAAATGACCCACAGGTAAAATTGGCTTTTAATTCAACTTAAACAAAATTCTGTGTTATTAGTAACTTTCCCCCTAGTTGATATGTTCCTTGTCTTAAGTAATGGCAGGAGGTATTGTTTAGTGTTAGTGCAAAGCGTGCGTGGCTATCTTCAGCACTGGATCCTCATAAACCATGCTGCGATGGCAGACTTGGCAAAAATACTAAGAAGTATAACATTATTATGTTGCTGCATCAGAGAAATTCAGCCCCTGTTTATCAGACCTTATTGCAATTGTAATGATTTGGACTTTAATTTGTGTTTTGTTTCTGAGTGTACTACACTTTAGAATTATATTAAAAAGCATTCCTTCCAGATTTCCATAATTTTGCCTCATAAACCACGAGTCTTAATGATGAAATTAAAGTAACCCTTATTGGCCAGCTGGCAACTTGAGAGCATGACAGGCTGGTTAGTCTGTGGAACTCTCTTGATATCTGGATAGCTGTCAGCATCCTTCTCAACAGAGAGATTAATGAGTGTGTGTGGTTTTGTGTGGTGCCGAATGGGAAGTGAATTTTATAACTGCCCGAATGTGTCACTCTGCCTATTGCAGCATGACAGGATGCTTGCTCTTTTTAAATGAAACCTATTGAACCCAGTTGAATCTTGCAATATTTATTTCCAAAGGCCTTTGAGAAACAAGTATTATTGACATCACTGACGTTTTTTGGTAAAGTCCAGAGAACCAGCTTTTCAGCAAAGTATTTGTTCCTTCAACTCATTAACAGTGACTGCATGGGAGGAATTGGCATGAAGAATATCAGATCTAATAATCAATTGGTTTCATTAGGAATTTTTTAATAGATTTTATTGAAAATGAACATTAAAAAGATGGGGCTAATAAGTGCAAATAAACAAAACTCCCTTGCAATGTCAACAACAGAAATAAAAAAGTTACTTATGTGACTATAATCTCTTTTATTTAGCAATATATCAAGAATTATGGATTTTTATAGACAGGTGTGGTAGATTGACCATCAGTACTTATATTTGTGAATAGATTTTTAAAATGTGAAATTGTCTTTAATTTGTTAATTAACCTGCAGGAAAATGAAAGCCAGCAGGATATAAATAGATTACTTGGACAGTTTTATTGCAATATTTTCAAAAAACAATTAGCTGTTTTCTGGATTCTAAACCATTTCTCACTTCAGTGACAACAGTCTGTTGGCTCACAGATGCATATTATCATGGTTAACACATCTGGACATTCTTGTTTGTTCTTTGTAAGTATTTAATACAGGGAAAAATGTTTGGGGGTGTGTAAGAATCTGTGTTGTAAAAAAAAGCCACTCAACTCATCAAACTAAATACATTTCAGTGAAATTGTATCTTTATTTAAATAGTTAGGTGGGCAAATTGATAGATGTTGATTTGTAAACTGTTAAAAAAATTGTATAAACCCAGTAGTTCCAGCATCATATTCACTTTGTGTTAAATTCCCAATAGAAGCAGGAGTCAGTCAAATGTCCAACTGAGCCCGTTCCAGTGCGATCATAGTGAATCTTCTGTCTCAAACCCACTCTACATTAATTCCCTGGGATAAAGCATCCACAATCCTCTGGGGTAGAGAATTCCAAAGGTTCGCAATCCTCTGAGTGAAGACATTTCTCCTCATTACAATCACAACAAGTGTAAATAAACATGGTGGCACAGTGGTTAACATAGAACATTACAGCGCAGTCCAGGCCCTTCGGCCCTCGATGTACAGTTGCCTCACAGCGCCACTGACCCAGGTTCAATTCTGGCCTCTGTCTGTGTGGAATTTGCATGATCCCCCCCCATGTCTGTTTGGGTTTCATCGGGGTGCTCTGGTTTCCGCCCACACTCCAAAGACGTGTGGGTTGGGTGGATTGGCCATACTAAATTGTCCCTTAGTGTCAGAGGATTAGCAGGGTAAATACATGGGATTACAAGGATAGGGGCTGGGTCAGATTGTGGTCGGGGCAGGTTTGATGGGCTGAATGGCCTCCTTCTGCACTGTAGGGATCCTATGATGCTCTATGATAGATGATCAACCCTGAGACTGTGCCTCCGTATTTGAGATTCCCCAACTAGGGAAACAGCTCTGTCAAGCCCCTCCTGCACCTTGTACATTTCAATGAGACCGGCTGTCATTCATCTGAACTGCAGTGTGTATAGACCTAATTTACTCAACCCCGCTTCATAGAACAACCCCCTCATCCCAGGGAACTAATCTAGTGAACCTGCGCTGTACCGTCTCCAATACAAGTATGGTGTTTTTCACTAAAAGAAAAATACTGAAGATGGGGAAATCTGAAATAAAAACAAAAAACGCAGGTCTGGAAGCATCTGTGGAGACAGAAACTTTTTAGTTCCATTTGATGTCCGTAACATCCCTACAAATGGAGATGAAAACTCCAGGAAGTACTCCAGATTTGGTCTCACCGTAATCCTATCCGATTGCAACAACACTTCCTTATTCTGGATATTAACATTCAGAAATTTCAAGCCATTTGAAAAATATTCTTCTTTTCTATTCTTGCTAAAAACGTGAATAACTTCATATTACCCATAATATGTTCCATTTGCCACCTTGTTTTCCAGTAGTTTAGCCTGTTGTTACAAATATTCATGGTTCATACAAACATGTGAACTAGGAGTAGGCCATTCAGCCCCTCAGGCCTGCTCTGCCATTCAATAAGATCGTGGCACAGATGATTGTGGCCTTAAATTCCTGCCTACCCCCGATAAGCTCAGATTCTTGACTAATCAGAGAGTAAATCTGCCTCCGCCTTAAAAATATTTAATAAGCCAGCCTCCACTGCTCTCTGGGGAAGTGAATTCCAAAGACTCACAACACTCTGAGTGGAAACATTTCTCCTCATCTCCATCTGAAATGGGAGATCTCTTTGTTTTAAAATGTGACCCACAGTTTTTGTCCCTTCCAAAAGGGGAAATACCATCTCCATATCCACCCTGTCAAGATCCCTCAGGATATAATACGGTTCAATAAGGCCACCTCTCATTCTCATAAAAGTTTCAGTGTACAACTTGTACTTTTAGGAATTTAGTATTAACTCTAGAAATAGGATAAAGTAACTCAGAGTCTATTACACTTAAAACGTTGGATCATGTTGCTTTAAGAGATTAACAGGTAGAAAGGTAAGAGAAGATGAGATTACTTAATGGATAACTGGAGACATGAGCTGGAATTTTACCACCCTGCCCGTCACAGGAATCAAAGCAAGTGAGGGACAGACAGTGGAAAGGTCCGTTAACCTCGGGCAGGATTTTACGGTCTCAGGATGAGCGAGGTCAGAAAATCCCGTCCATGATGCCCACACTGCTTGCAAATAAGTGCAGTCCAGAGAAATGCTTTTGTTTTGGGGGTTAGGGCTGAAATAGTTGAAAAGCATTCAGTGAACCCAAAAAGTTTTAAACCCCATTTACTCCATCAGACCAACAATGAATTGTAAATGAGGATAATTAACTTTAAGGTCAGTTTGAGAATGGCCCAGGGCAGACAATGCTGATATGGAGACAGGTGGAACTTCTCTGGTTTCAATGTATCTGCGTATTTGCTGGAAGAGTTCTTTAATTGCAGTTTGAATCTGTTGAGGTTTACAGCTCACCTGACAAGTTAACCAAAGTTCAGGATTTCTGGGACTAAATCCTGCAGCAGGGACGGGGTTTTGGGCGGGGGGGAGGGGTGGGGGGGGAGGCGGTGGGCATGGATATTTCCCGTTGTGGAGCCCAAGGGGAAATCGCACCAAATCACACGATACTTATTGAACTGAGGCTTTCAGCCACTTTTTGCAATTTTGCATTTGATTTCTGCCCTGCTTTGATCTTCAGCCTATACGGAATATTCAGTTTATTTTGTATTTACTCTTACTTGGGAGACATTGATTTTAATCCAGCTATGATTGTGCTTTGTTAATTAATCAATAATAATTAGTTGTGACTGGTTTTTTTCAGACCCTGTTTTCTTTGCAAACTGGCCAGCATAGCTAGTGTTTTGACTAAATCTTTTGTTTTCCACTTTTTCCAGATGGAATTATCAGAGGCACAGTTCTCCGGCTTTCTGAGATCCTTGGACTACACAAAAAGTCACAGAGTAACCTTATCTGGTGTAGTCACCTGAAGCATCAGAAGATAAAATTTAAGTGATGGACATAACACTTGGTTGATGGAAGAGTTTGGAAGGTTGATGGAAGGATGGCACGGTGGTTCGCACTGCTGCTTCACAGAGACCCGGGTTTGATTCCCATTTTGGGTCACTGTCTGTGTGGAGTTTGCACATTCTCCCCCTGTCTGCATAGGTTTCTCTGGGTGCTCTGGTTTCCTCCCACAGTCCAAAGATGTACGGGTTAAGTTGATTGGCCATGCTAAATTGCTTCTAGTGTTGAGGGATTAGCAGGTTATAGGAATAGGTCCTGAAGGGGATTGTGGTCAGTACAAACTCAATGGGCTGAATGGCCTCCTTCTATACTGTAGGAATTCTATGGATGCTATGGCAAATGAGAGGAGAAAGAACCATCAAGGACTATGTCAATGTGATCATTCAGCCACACACCGGTTTTCTTCATCAACACCCTTTACTGTGTACCAAAGGAAAAGGGCACTCCCATGGCTTACAGTCAGGCAGTCTTCACCCTGGGGCCATGACACTGGTCCAGGTAAAGTTACAGGCTTAAAAACCCCCACAGATTGCTTCCCATTGGACAAGCCTCCTCTTGCTCAATAAGGTAGCCTGTACTCCAGGTAGATCTATTGATGATCCCCCATGGCCTTTGTGGTCATCCCTCACCCCTTAGGTCCATGTCTCTCCCAGCATTCCCTGCTGCAAGGAGGTCCTTTCTATCACTTGGCTCTTTTGTTGAGGTCCATTGAAGAAGGGGCTGGATCAGGCAGTGTAACCAGCATGCGGTCTGATGTTTCAGTGTTTTAATCACACTGATAACTTCAGGTATACTAGCCCCAGTTTGGCACAATGTTAGCCTGGCACGCTGGCTTTGTCAAATCTTTTTTCATTAGAATTGAGCATAAAAAATGTGCACAGAAAGTTTAACAAGAATGTTGGTTGGCTGCAGAATGTAGGATGGAAGAAACAAGCAGGTTCTGTAAGGCTGCTGCTTACTCTTAAAGAGAAATTGTCAGCAATTATTCTACTGAAGAGGCTAAGGAGAGTGACACAGGGCAGAGTTTTAGTGGAATGTCCGCCTGAGGTTCATACAATCCTGCCTGAGGCCAATGGAAAATGCCGTTCTCCGAGCCGGTAAAATTCTGACCAGAGTCTCAGCATCCTGTTGGGAGAAAGCTGAACGTGACTGAGGAGTTATGACCCTGTATTCCTTCAAGATCACTGAAGCGACCTGAAAAGCACCTCAAAACAAATAAATAGCTTGGCTAAAAGCAAATTACTGCAGATGCTGGAATCTGAAGCAAAAACAGAAAATGCTGGAAAATCACAGCAGGTCTGATACGCTCTGTGGAGAGTGGAGCAAATGGCTGGAACTTACCAGCTGTTTACACCCTGTTGCCCCTGCAAACGAGGACAGAGAATTTGACACTCAGTCACTGCAGTGGGACCAGAGAATCCCACTGGTGTGAATGGCCGGAAAATTCTGCCAACGCTTCTGACAAAGGGTCTTCCAGACTCGAAACATTGGCTCGATTCTCTCTCCACAGAAACTGTTCGACCTGCTGAGATTTTCCAGCATTTTGTGTTTTTGTCTTGAATTGCCCATACAGCGACGTAACGCCAGCAACAAGTGGAAAAGAGAGTAGAGATTCTTGTTAGTTTCTGGAGTTTGTACCTGACACAACGACGGTGTATGGAAAGTGAATGTATGTGAAATCACAGAACCGCCCTTTCCCTTAACTGGATAATTCCTCAAAGTGAAAACTTCCCTTTTCAGCCAGCGGTGAGAGTAGCCGGTCTGTAGATTGGGACTGAAATCAGTAGATTAAAGGAACAATCTGAATTTATGCAGCTTCTGGCCCAGAATTTCCTGATTTTGAATGAGTGCCAACGCGGAGTCAATAAATACTTTTTCCTGCATTTTCCAGATACTTAAAATCATTACATTTAGGAATAAGGTCAGATTCAGAGGAGGCTCAGTTGAATAGTTGTGAAAAGTGCATTGCCTGACCAATACAGGAGTAGATGCTTGGGGGAGGTGGGTGGGTGGGGGAAGGGGGAGGGGGAACATTGTGAAGTGGTGCCTCTCATCCAATTCATCCAGCACTATGGAAACTGCTGTACAATACATCCCTATTCTCCCAGCGCTGTGTACGGCAGCAGCTATTGGTCAGATTCCACAAACATGTTGGCAAGGAAACTGACTGCTTTGACAATAGAAGCAAAGATTCACAGGGAAGAAGTATTGAAGATATTAAAATCAGGAGTAAATAAAGCTGAGAGTCACAAGGAGAATAACCTTGGACACTCAGTAATCTTGACTTTGCGATTTTTCCAAAGCAGGTTGGGGGTTTTCCCTTGTCATTTGTTTATTGTATAGGGATGGAGTACAGGCTGGGGTGGAATCCTGCCTGAAGTTACTTAATTCAGTGCAAGACTTGATTGGATTGCGTGCAGTATGGCTTCCTATAGATTTCAAAAATAATATATTCTGTACATGTCACAAAAATTGCTTCATTAAAATTAAGCCTGTTGCCTTTTGTAGCAGGATGGAAAAACATCTCCAAAACGTCAATAGCTTTGATTTCATACCTACCCCAGGGGAGGAAGTCAAATACTGGCCATCTTCAATACCCAGTCTTGGGGAGGCTAATGGGCTGAGTGTCCCTGGTCTATAGAGGAAATTCCTGTTTGATGTGTGTCAGTGTGTGTGAATGCTGGGGGAGAACAGGATTCAGCTATTTTCAGGCCCTGGATGGTCCAGTAATCCAATGGCACTCACCTTCTGTGTTCAGATATGAATTATGGCCACTGGGGTTCCAACATCATCCAGTTTAGGGTATCAAAATTGAGGCTAATCTTGTTCTTATTTAGCATTTGCATCTGGATAGGATTCACCGGATATCAATCAGCAGCAGAAGTATTCTACCTGCCTCAGGATTACCAAATTCAATGTTATTGTCATAACTGAGATTCCTCAGGGCTCGTGGCATTGAATTTTAAAGTGTGAGTTAATAGGAACCCATATTGTACCTTTCACACAATAGCTTCTTCTCCGCCATTATTTCTCCTCAAATGCCAATCAAATCTTTATCCATTCTTTTGCCACCTCAACAATTGATTTCTCTATCCCATTTCCAGTTCATTTTGTACCAAAGAATATTTATAACTCACACTTGTATCTAAATTAAATTGCATCTGCCACCTGTCTCTTAATTCCACTAATCTTTCCGTGTTGACATCTTTTTCAGTTTTATTTGCTGATTATCAAACCTCTGATTTTTGTGTAGTCAGTCTCTTTTGATCACCCAAATCTAAATCATTGGATAGTGGATATAGCACTGAACACGAGAAGCCCCATTTCTCACTCTTCCATTGTGTCCAAGGCAAAGTGACAATTTGGATCTAAAAGTGATTCAGACAGGAAGCATTGAGTAATTGTTGATGGGTGTTTTTGTCACTGGAAGGCTGTCTCTGGTGGGGTTTGGTACCAAGTCTCTTTCTTGTTGTGTACATACAAATGATTTGGACTTGAGTGTATGTGTATGTGTGTGGAGGGGGTGTAATTAAGATGTTTTCAGTTAGAAGGGGGCACAGGTTCAAAGTGAGAGGGGGAAAGTTTAAAGGAGATATGTGGGGAATGTTTTTCACACAGAGTGTGGTCAATGCCTGGAACGTGCTGGCAGAGGAGGTGGTGGAAGCAGGCACAATAGCAATATTTAAGAGGCATCTGGATGGGTACATAAAGAGGGAGGAAATGGAGGGATACAGACCAAGTAAGGACAGAAGGTTTTTTGGTTTATTTAGGGCATCGTGATCAGCATAGGTTTGGAGGGCCGAAGGGCCTGTTCCTGTGCTGTACTTTTCTTTGTCCTTTTCAGAATACAAAAATTGGCAGTGTGGGTGATTGTAAAACAGAATGCTTTTGACAACAGGAAGATGTCACTGGATGAGTCAGGTGGTTGGGACAATGGCAAATGGGAGCTCGATCCAGAGATGAGTGAAGTGAAACTTTTGGGAAAGTCTAACAGGAATCTGTAAATGGGAGCATACGGACACATGTAAAGGAACAGAGGGACCTTGGAGTACATGACCACAGGTGCCCAAAGATGAAGATGGCTCTCAATGAGCTAAAATGGTCAAGAAGGTATGTAGGATGCTTGCTTTTATTGGCTGAGGTATAGAATATAAGCAGGGAGGTTATGCTGGAACTGTATGAAACACTACTTAGGCCGCAGCTGAATTACTGTGCACAGTTCTGGTCACCACACTATTAGAAAAGTTGGTGATTGCACTGGAGAGGATACAGAGGAGATTTATGAGGATGTTGGGCTACAGAAGAGGAAAGATTGAATAGTTTGACGCTTTCTTTGGAACAGAGGAGACTGAGGGCAGGCCAAACAAAAGTGTCTGAAATCAAGGGCCGGAGATTTACCGGATTGGGGGGTACTGGTTGTTCTGGGTTGAAGGGTCCGAACCAGAGGGCAGAGATTTAGTACAAAAGATAGAACATTCGGGAAGGATTCAAGAGGAAAATATTTTCATCCAGAGGATACTGAGAATCTGGAGCTCACTGCTGAGGCAGAAACCTGAGTAACATCTTAAAGAGTAATCGGACATTCACTACAGGACTATGGACCAAGAATTGCAAAGATAATGCTGGATAGCTGCTTGTTGGCTGGTGTCAACATGATGGGCCAAATGGCCTCCTTTTGTGCTGCATATTTCGATGGAGTGTCTTTTGAGAATACAAATGTATTATTTATTGGATTTTAAAATCTTTCCTATTGGAACTTATTCAAAAATCTATTACATTTGTCACAAATGCATTGGCTATTCTTCACTAAGCCACGCATTTTTTAAAAGTTAATGATTTGTAACTCGAGGCAGTACGGTGCCAGTGGTTAGCACTGCTGCCTCACAGTGCCAGGGACCCGGGTTCAGTTCCAGCCTTGGGTGACTGTATGGAGTTTGCACATTCTCCCTGTGTCTATGTGGGTTTCCTCCAGCTCCCTCCCACAATCCAAAGTTGTGCAGGTTAGGTGGACTGGCTATGCTAAATTGACCCTGGTGTCATGGGATTAGCAGGATAAATGTGTGGGGTTTACAGGAAGAGACCCTCGGTGGAACTGTGGTAGGTCCAGACTCGATGGGCTGAATGGTCTCCTTCTGCACTGTAGGGATTCTAAAAACTCAAATTGTGATTTCAGGCGATTGTCCAGAGTTCAAATTAGACTAACTAAGAATGGGTGAGTTCTATGTTTCAGCTTCCCTCCCTATTTGCCTACTCTCTAATGAAGGGGCGATGAAGTCAGGAATCTCTCTGCCCTTCCCCGGACTGTCCCACCCTGAAGTCCAGCCTCTGTATCACCCCTTCTGTCAGTTACCCTCAGCAGCCCACAGAGGAACTGAGTATTCATCCTTAAGCACTGCACTTATATAGCACCTCTGGATGCATCTCAGGGCGCTGGGAAAAGTTGCGAGACAAAAATGAGGGAGAGAAAATGAGGATAGCGACCAGAATCTTGGAAAAGGAGCGGGTTTTATTGAAGTATTAAAGCAGGAGGAGGAGGTAGGAGACTGGGGGGTTGCTGGGGCTGGTCAGCTCTCCCCGCTGCGGGCGGCTGTGCTTCTTACAGGATTTCACCTCCTTCCTGCAGCTTTTCTCCTCCGCTGCCGCCTCGGAGCGGACTTTCTTCCTGGGTCTGTATTTGTAATCGGGATAATCGGCCATATGCTTGAGCCGCAGGCGCTCCGCCTCTCTGATGAACGGCGTCTTCTCATTGTCCTTCAGCATCTTCCATTTCTTGCCCAGGCGCTTGGAGATCTCGGCGTTGTGCATGTCGGGCACTTGCTCCATGATCTTCTTCCTCTCGATCTGAGACCACACCATGAAGGCGTTCATGGGCCTTTTGATGTGGCCGGTGGGGGTTTTGCACCAGTCCGGGTTACAGCTCGCCTCCTCCTCGGCTTTGCCGGAGGCAGCGCTCCAGGGAGCTTCCCCGGAATGAGCCGAGAAGCCGGGGTTGGGGCTGGAAGCTGCGCTCATGTCACTGATGCCGCTGTCTGCCGCTTCCCTGCAGCTGCTGCTCGGACTGCCCCCCGAACTCTTGGTTTGCTGCACCATTTTCTCCGGGAAAAAGGGGGTGGGTGGGGGGGGGTGGGGGTGGGGGAGAGAGAGAAGGAAACCCGGCAACTTTTCCCCCCAAA
Organism: Carcharhinus amblyrhynchos; assembly: GCF_965287045.1. NCBI lineage: Eukaryota > Metazoa > Chordata > Chondrichthyes > Carcharhiniformes > Carcharhinidae > Carcharhinus > Carcharhinus amblyrhynchos. The sequence continues at coordinate 44,014,392 of NC_137347.1, forward strand.
AACAATCAATGTCGCGGCTGCCGAAAGCCCCTTTCTCGCAGCAGCGAAGCTTCAGAGCAGCCGCTCCCGGCTCATCCCCTCATCAATTCCTGTCTCCACATCAACCCGCGCCCCATGGATACAATCCCGCTGATTGACAGCTCCCCCAGCCAATCACAGCCACCCGGACCCACCAATCACAGCGCAGAGGCGTGGCTTCCCCCTGCTCCCAGCCAATGGGCGCTGGCTGCCCGCAGGCTCCGGATTGGCGGGATGGTCCGTGCTGAATGGGTCATTGTCCGGCCGCAAGTCAACAACCTGGGACCGGACACCAGGCCCGGGGGGGGGGCTGCAATGACTAAACCTTGTCTGTCTCTCCTGTGGGGTCGGCAGTTGGACTTTAAACTTGGTGTGGTGAGACTCTCTTGTGGGGACCATGAATGGGATTCAATCGAATCTTGAATTTAATTTTTGGAGCCATCAAGGAATAGATTCCTGTTTGACTGGTCCACGCTGAACATTGGCTTTGTAACTTCAAGGGTGGAGTAAATAACACTTGGCCATTTTAATTTCATCAATAGGAAAGTGGGTTAGGAAAGTTATTGAGAGCCAGGGGTGGCCATCCCTCCCATTATTGCTCAGCCCACCAATCCAAGCCCAATAGCGATTCTATAATTCTACCTCAAGTGTACCATGCTCCTGATTTTCCCCAGGGATGGTGTGCAAGAGCTGGAATCACAAGGGACAACAGTGCCTGTGTCAGAGGCAGGAGCCTCCAGGAAGAGGGATATCTTTCCTGTCCGGCACACATGAAGAAGGCAACAAGGAGCCGCCACCTCCTGTTCCCCAGACATCTCGCTGGCCGAACTTGAAAATAGGGAGCTTTTTCAGAGCAACTGGAGGAAAGTGCAGGAGTAAGGAGCAAGGGATCTACACTTCAGCAGATTGCTATTACTGGTAGAAGAAAAGGTAACACGGTGCATCATCAGGACAGCAATCAGCATAGTATGCCCTCAATCGGAGGACATGACCACACAGAATTGCACACTATTCCATCAAATAAAGAAAGAGCTGTAATTATATAGCATATTCCAATAACTTGGGACATTTCTTTATAGCCAATTAAGTACTTTCTAAATTAAATGCGCTGAATGGTAACAGTAAATTTGCACAGAACAATATCCCACATATAGTAGAACAATATCTTGAGTTTACTTTTTTTATGTTGATTGAGGGATAAATATTGACCTGGACATAGGGGACAATTCTCTGCTTCTATTTGGAATAGTGTCATGGGATTTTTTACATCAAACCATGAGAAAGGCCGAAAGGTCCACAGTTTATAGTCTCATCCAAAAGACTGGACCTTTCAACAGTGCAGCACTCCCTCAATACTGCATGGGAGTGCCAACCTTGATTCTTCTGCTCAAACACAGACATGGAATTTAAAGCTACATCTGGCTGACTCGGAGGTGAGAATGCTCCCAACTGACAGAGCAGCATTGGCCAGGGGATAATTGGCAGTCAGAATAAAAAAAAAGTGCTATTTTTTAATAAAAAGGGGATGCTGTCACTTACTGACAGGGTTTGTGAATTGTGTGTTGATTCGAATGGGGCTCAATTCTGAGGATTGTGTCTGATGGAAAATGAGCAGGAAAAATGCCCCCTCCTTCACAGAATCTGGGAAGTTTGTTGTTCTGGTTAAAGTTATTTTCTAGTTTCCTCCTGGTGTGGTACTTCTCCATTCAATTATTTTTTTATTGGTCTTTGTTTAATTACAGATTGGCCCAGAGGGAAGGAGACACACAATTTCAGTTGTACACATAAACCACATAATTTTACTGTTCTTTTGGATGTATGCCACTGTTTAATGTATTCATAACAATTTGATTATACTAGTGGCAATCAGTGCTTACATTATAATAAAGGTTAAAGTTAAATTACAATTATTTCACTAAGTATGTCACACGTGTTACAAATTGTCTTACGTGTTTCAAATAGTTACAATATTTGTGTTTACATCCCTTCCTGTCTGTTTTGTTCCAAAACCTATTTTTCCATTTCTGGAGAATTCCACTTGTTTGAAGGTGGTGATGAGCTTTTGCTCATTAGACAGATGCAGAACACTATGTGGATAATAATTGTATTATTATGGGGAATGAAGAATGTTTATTTTCAAAATGGTCTGATTTCTGCTGAGCTGCTTACAATGTTCACATTTTCTGAACCTGTTTGGCAGTCGTAGTCATCAATGGCAATGCTCTAACTGCACTTACAGCTTCACTTTGTAACGTGTGTGATGCTGAATCACGAAAATCCAGGACATTTTGGAGTGTTTGAATTTACAAGTGAACAAAGAACAATACAGCACGGGAAACAGGCCCTTTGGCCCAACGAGCCTGCGCCACCGCGTAACTTGGCAAATTTTCCCTTACTTTGAAAAGGTAGAGCAATGGAACATTTATTGAGATTTGGAATTTGAGATTATTCTCCTGATACAACAACTATAGTGCAATCCATGCAATGCATTCACCATAAAGAAACAGAAACTGGATATTTGCAAATATTTATTTACTTTGACTTAAATGGATATATTGAGATTTGTCCAAAAGAATCCAATTGATTGGTACCCCACCTACCACCTAGACATTCATTCCCTCCATCATGGATCCACAGGGGCAGCAGTGTGTACCATCTACAAGATGCACAGCAGCAATTTGCCTTTGATAGCATCTTCCAGACCTGTGACCTCTATCAACTAGAGGAACAAGGGAAGCAGGTGCATGGGAACACCACCATTACCAAATTCCCCTCCAGGTCGCTCAGCAACCTGACCTGGAAACCCTTCCTTCACCGTCACTGGGTCAAAGTCCTGGAACTCCCTAGATAGTCGTATTCTAGGTGTGTCTACAACACGTGGACTGCATTGATTTAAGATGGGGTTTCACCACCATCTTTTCAAGGAAAATTAATGATAGGTAATAAAAACACTTGCTAGTGATGGAGCTACACAATGGCACAGTGTTTAGCACTGCTACTTCACAGTGTCAGGGACCCAGGTTCGATTCCTGACTTGGGCCACTGTCTGTGTGGAGTTTGCATGTTCTTCCAAATAAATAAAAGCAAATTACTGCAGATGTTGGAATCTGAAACCAAAAGAGAAAATGCTGGAAAATTTCAGCAGGTCTGGCTGCATCTATAAGGAGAGAAAAGAGCTGATGTTTCGAGTCTAGATGACCCATTGTCTTTTAGCTTTGACAAAGGGTTGTCTGGACTCGAAACCTCAGCTCTTTTCTCTCCTTACAGATACTGCTGGACCTGCTGAGACTTTCCAGCATTTTCTCTTTCGGTTGCACATTCTCACCTTGTCTGCATGGATTTCCTCTGGGTGCTCCAATTCCTTCCCACAAACTGAAAGACGTGCTGATTAGGTGCATTGGCCATGCTAAAGTCTCCCTCAGTGTACCCGAACAGGAGACAGAGTGTGGCGATTAGGGGATTTCCACAGTAACTTCACTGCAGTGTTAATGTAAGCCAACTTGTGTCACTAATAAATAAACTTAAAATACACCAGGAATGAATTTAAAAGAACATTTACATGGATTAAATGGATGGGGAAAATGAAATAAATCCTTTGCAGAATCTTTGGTTGGTTGAGCTTTCAGTTTATCTTAAATGACATACATATATACAAAGCCATATTTTACCCAGAGTTTAGTGTTAATATAAACACTTCTGGCAACTGTCTGTGATAGCTCCAACCATTGAGTTATTGAGAGATTAAAAACTATGAGTTCGGAATGTGGAATGGGGCTCTTTCTTGTGATTTGATTTTCTCAATTTACCAATCAGCATTATTCTCAGTTATATTGTTTTTCCTCTCTCAGACACAAATACAACGTGGAATATATCGGTCTGATGAAAATGCAATTTGTGTATTATAAATGTCTTTTGTCAATTCAAAAACAATGTTCAGATTCCATCCACATAAACGTCCCAATGTTCATTCTAGTCTCTAAAAATGTCTTCCTACCTGTAATCTTTGTGCCTGGGCTAAGCTACAAATGAGTTCTGTCTGTCCTGTGTAATTGCTTCCTCATTATTCAAGTAGCCTGCTCTAGGCTAGAAGGAGATGCTTTGATGACTGGATTTTTAATATCAAGGGCATGGTCCCTCACATAAAACAACCTATTAAGTGGGATCCCGATGGGGAATGTCCTCCTCCTCCTTCTTCAGCCACATCTGCAATATCACCATTCAATGAATCCATTGAGCTGCATGGTGTAAATCACAGCATCGAGAGTCCAAGAGGCCCAAATCCTCTCTTCACTTTTCAGAAGCAGCTTCACCTCTTTTAAAAAGACAGATTTTTAGACTTCAATATTAAATAAAAGATGTGAAACTGCTGGACAGCATTAATGCTGTATAATTAGATGACATTTTAATTGCACACATTAATACAATGGCTCTTACATGAGTGAGTGTGGAGGCTGTTCATGTGAGTAAAGTAATTCCACATTCAGCAATCTCAGTCAGTTGTTGTGTTTGTTCCAAGCAATTTTCTGAATGAAGAGGCAGATCAAGAAAAAGGAAATGTCAATAACTTTAGAGGCAAAAACGTGGTCTGGGAAGGATAATTCCAGAAATTCAGCTGTGGTGAATGAGCTAGAAAATGGAATTGAGGAGCAGGCTGCGAGGGTGAGTGACCTGTGGTATACATTTACATAGAGAGGACAGGAAACTAAAACAGGATGTTGAAAGAGACAGAGCCTTGAATCAAATCACACCATCTTTAGCAGAGAAAGGTATTACTGTCAACCTTGGAAATGGGGATGAGAAAATACAGATTGCAAAGCCAAGTAACAATGGAAACAGAAAAATTCTAAACATGTTTGACAACCAAAGAGTAATGTACAAGAAAGCAGAGAAAAGAAAGAAACCAGGAGAAAGGATGTTAATTAAAGCTTTTCTCTGTGAATAGCTACACCTGGCATTGCAGAGATGCAAGAGAAATCATAAAGAAGAACTGAAGCAGATTAGAAAATGTATAAAAATAAGCTACAGAAATGGGATACAGAAAAAAACTTAAAAACAGGAATTAGATAATTAAGGCGATTGTGAATTGTGCAAGATTAAATAGAGAAGAGATGAAAGCCAGACATAGCTTTAACAACACATGAGAAACTCTACTTGCCAGAATTTTACCTGTGGATGGTCCATATTATTCCTGGCACCATTTTCAAAATAACCGCATTTTGAAATAAGACAATGGGCAGAATGTTACCAACATGTCTGCCTGAGGCCAATGGAGAATCCTGCCCTGCGAGCCTCGCCCACCCCGATAAAATTCTATCTTTAATCAAACTTTACGTGTAAGTAAGTTGATCACATATTGCTAAAATAATTTGTATCCAAAGAAATCTCACATACCTTAGAGAATTTCCTAAACCAAAACTGTAGTCAAATAAAGTTTTCATTTAAAATATTGGACGTCTATCTTTTGAATGGGGCATGAGGTCCACATCTGGTGATTGGTTTGCCTGTATCATCTCCACTTCCTCTTCCATATGTTATGGCTTTTGGACATGAAGATTTGAAGAAAAGAATACATTGTTTTTCCAGATTGAAAGAGTTAAAATCTTTCTACAGTTAGGTTTGGCACCAGTTGATTGGATTGAAATCTGGTGAATTGGTTGATTAAATATGTAACAGTGCAATATTTTATACCCTTGGTACAACTAATTACTTATTACTGATTCTGTCAAAATCCCAACTTTCACGTACAGTTGTATATGTGCTTTTATGTTGTTGCATTAACCAAAAAATGTTATATAATAAAGCCATTGTTTAACATATTGTGAGATTTATCTTTCCCAACATCAACAAACTTTGTATTCCTAAATGAAATTAAATAATAAACTCAGACTTGTGTTCCTTGGTTTGAAATGTCATATTTCTGGGTAATTGTGTTTAACAAGAACAAGCCGTACAAAAATCACTCATCTGGATCACCCTCCCTTTCTCCAAATATGTACAATAATTTTGATTTGTATTTTCATTGGTCAATGTTTGCAGAACTTGAGAAAATTGCCTCTTTCAAGCTTATGATAGAATTGCAAAAACCCATCACTGCCAATGAAATAGGTTTTGCAGTCGATCCCAGTTTCTGTGAAGCAGGCTAAATATATGCTAAAAAGCAAAAGCACCATGCACTGGATAGAGCTAAATGATGACCCAACCAACAAATCAGATCACAGCTCTGTGGCCCTGCTCTACCCAGTTGTGAGTCATGGTAGAAAATTCAACAAAGAACCAGAGGCAGAGGGCTTGATAACTTCCTGATCCTCAATGGTGGGAGAACTGAGCACATCCCTGCAAAAGACAAGGTTGAAGCATTTGCCTCATCGTGAAAGTTCCATCAACCTCTTCCTGAGATCTCTACGGATAATTTGATTCAGTCCACATTATGTAAAGAACTGGCTGGAGGCACTGAATACAGGAAAGTCAAATGGCCCAGAAAATGGAGGTGATTCTCCCATCCTGCTGGGCTAATTTTTAGCAAAGCAGGTTGGGAGGTTCTCACATTGACTGATTCACGGGAGTGGCACATGCGTTCCCGCCCCGAAAGTGTCTTCCATCCCAAGTTTTTTGGTGCTGACGGAACTACACTAAAAATCAGCGTAATGGATATTTACATGTATTTACATACCATAGCATCTGATAAGCAACTTCATGACAACAAACTCCACCCTCATTAGTGTCTCCCACCTTTTGGCGTGATATCACTCTGGCACGATTTACAACTGCTGGTCGTGCTGGTAAAATTCCAGCCTTAGATTTTTGGGTCAAGAATTCCAGCCAACATCTCCGCTGTTACCTCATTCTTTCCCTGTGCCAGACTCCCGTCCCGTTGCTGAATGCAAGACCGTCGGAATCCCCTTCTCCATAACTCCCTGCCAGTGACTGCGCTGTTGGTCCAGGATAGTAGCCTTCTGTTGCCCAACAGTTGACATCCAGTTGCTGCATTTGGCAATACCTGACCAGGGGTTAAAATCACCCAGGCCTCATGCTGCTGTGTTCAGGAACATTGTCCATTTGTCACACCTCATCCGTGCTAATCTCGGTCATGTGTCTTATGGTCTGTTCTTTCATTCCCTCATCTATTTTTTCTCTTCCTTTTCCATGAAGCACTTTCTGATATTTCTGACCTTCAAGGTTTGATACAAGTTAGTCTTGATCATTGGGGGAAGCTGACAAAACACAAATGGTTTGGGAAGATGAGGCAATTCTTTAAATCAGGCCCTGGTCATGAGTTTTGGTGAGGAAGCTGTGCTGTTTGAGCACAGCTGCTGCACAGAAAATTCATCTGCCCAAAATGCTGACCAGCCACATCTCAATCCTTCCAATAAAAAGGGACCCTGACCTCCTTGTGCCTGCAGCTAATTTGTGGCTGTTGTGTGGGCTATGAAACATTGGAGGTTGCAATGACCACAAAGTTGCTGCAACTTAATCAAAGGTTCTGGTTTTCTTTATAATTCAAACTGAAAGAACAAATGGGAAATAATAGGTTCTGAGATTTTTATATTCTATTATTATTGATGATGCAGTCTTCATTATATCCCATTAATCCAGAGCAGGAGTCGAATCATAGAATAATAATGAATAGAAGGAGGCCATACAGCCCATCATTGCCTTTACTGGCTCTTTGAAAGAAACATCAAACTTGTCCCCACTCCTTCACTCTTTCCACAAAGCCCTGCAACTTTCTTCCCTTTAAATCTTTGCCCAGTTGCTTTTTGAAAATTACTTTTATCACTTTTCAGACAGTGAATTCCAGTTCACAACAACTCGCTGTACAAAATAATTGTTTTCCTATTGTTCCTGGTTCTTTTTGAAATCACTTTAAATCTGTTTCCTTTGGCCACCAACTTGGATATCACTGGAAACTCAGAACCCTTTATTGTTTTGAACACCTCATTCAAACCTCCTCTTAACCCTCACTGCTGTAAGGGGAAATCTCAGCTTCTCTTCATGTAACTGAAGTCCCTCTTCCCAGATCATGTTTGGGAAATCACTTTAGCACCTTCTCCATGGTCTAAAGTGTAGCACTCAGAATTGAGCAAAATACTGCAACTGGAGCTCAACTAACAAGATCAGTAGATATAGGAGATGAATTAGGTCAATCAGCCCATCGGGTCTGCGCTGCCATTTGATCACGGCTGATAATATCCTTTCTATAATAGGGTGACCAAAGCTGTACACAGTATTCCAAGTGTGGCCTTACCAATGTCTTGTACAACTTCAACAAGGCGTCCCAACTCCTGTATTCAATGTTCTGAGCGATGAAACCAAGCATGCCGAATGCCTTCTTTACCACTCTGTCCACCTGTGACTCCACTTTCAAGGAGCTATGAACATGTATCCCTAGATCTCTTTGTTCTGTAACTCTCCCCAACGCCCTACCATTAACTGAGTAAGTCTTGCCCTGGTTCAATCTACCAAAATACATCACCTAGCATTTGTCCAAGATCCTGTTGCAATTGGAGATAACTTTCTTCACTGCCCACTATGCCACCAATCTTGGTGTCATCTGCAAACTTACTAACCATGCCCCCTATATTCTCATCCAAATCATTGATATAAATGACAAATAACAGTGGACCCAGCACTGATCCCTGAGGCACACCACTGATCACAGGCCTCCAGTTTAGAAAACAACTTTTTACAACCTATCTCTGACTTAAGAAGACTAAATGACCTGGTCTCCACTGCCTTCTGTGGTAATGAATTCCACAGACTCACCACCCTCTAGCTGAAGAAATTCCTTTACTCTGAGGCTGTGCCCTCAGATAGTATAATGTGGAGATGCTGGCAATGAACTGGGGTAGGCACAGTAAGAACTCTCATAACACCAGATTAAAGTCCAACAGGCTTATTTGGTAGCATGAGCTTTTGGAGTGCTGCCTCTTCATCAGGTGAGTGGAGAGCTGGATTCACAAACAGAGCATATATACACACACAAACTCAATTACAAGATAATGGTTAGAATGAGAGTCTTAACAGGTAATCAGATCTTTACAGGTGCAGGCAATGTGAGTGGAGAGAAGGTTAAGTGCAGGTTAAAGAGGTGTGAATTGTCTCAAGACAGGACAGTTAGTATTTTGTAAGCCCAGGCCAAATGGTTACAGATAGTGTGACATGAACCCAAGATCCCGGTTGAGGCCGTCCTCATGTGTGTGGAACTTGGCTATCAGTTTCTGCTCGGCAATTCTGCGTTGTTGTGTGTCTTGAAGGCCGCTTACCCAAAGATCAGAGGCATACTGCTGAAGTGTTCCCTGACAGGAGGGAAACACTCCTGCCTGGTGATTGTCGAGCAGTGTTCATTCATCTGTTGTTATAGCACCTACATGGTCTCGCCAATGTACCATGCCTCGGGACATCCTTTCCCGCAGCGTATCAGGTAGACAGGCCGAGTCACAAGAGTATGTACCGTGTATGTGATGGATGGTGTTCTCATGTGAAATGATGGCATCTGTGTCGATGATCCGGCATAGCTTGCAGAGGTTGCTGTAGCAGGGTTGTGTGGCGTCGAGGTCACTGTTCGCCTGAAGGCTGGGACAGCGCTCTGAAAGCTGGTGTTACCAAAAACCCTGTTGGACTTTGTGAGATTTCTTACTTAGATCCTAGTCTCTCCTATTAATGGAAACAACTTCTCCACGTCCACTCTTTCCAGGCCTTTTAGTATTTGTAAGTTTCAATGAGATCACCCCCCCCCCCACCCCACACCTTTCTAAACTCCATCGAGTATAAACCCAGAGTTCTCAAACGCTCCTTATATGTCAAGCTTTTCAATCCTGGGATTGTTCTTGTGAACCTCCTCTGGATTTCTCCAGAGCCAGCACATCCTTCCTTAGATACAGGGGCCCAAAATTGCAGTATTCCAAATGCAGGCTGACCAGGGCCTTATAAAGCCTCAGCAGTAGATCCTTGCTTTTGCATTCTATTCCTCTCGATTTGCCTTCCTAACTACCAACCACCACCATGGGCTTTTACCTTACTCAGCAGCCTTCTGTGTGGCACCTTGTCAAAGGCATTCTGGAAAGCCAAGTAGATAATGGCCATTGATTCTCCTTTGCCTAACCTGCCCATTATCTCCTCAAAGAATTCTAACAGATTGGTCAGGCGTGACTTCTTTTGACGAAACCATGCTGACTTCATCCTATTTTACCATGCACTTCCAAGTACACCAAAATCGCATCATTAATAATGGACTCTAAAATCTTAACAACGACAAAACTGGCTTGTAAATTTCTCATCTTTTGCCTTTCTCTTACCCGTCATATTTCAAAAAAACACTCTTGCAATCTTAGTGTATAATTCTGGCTAGCTTACCCTCATATTTCAATCTTCCCCCCACCGCCCCCCTTATTGCTTTTTTCGATGTCCTCTTTTGGTTTTTAAAAGCTTCCCAATTCTCTCACTTCCACTAACTTCACCACTTTGTGTGCTTTTTCCTTTGTTTTTATGCTGCCCCTGACTTCCCTCACCAGCCATGGTTGCTTCATCCTCTTGTTAGTATGCTTCTTCTTCTTTGGGATGAAACTTTGCTGCGTTTCCTGAATGATTCCCAGAAACTTCTGCTGTTCCACCGTCTTTTCCTGCTAGGCTCCTTTCCCAGTCAGTTCCGGCCAGCTCCTCCTCATACCTCTGTGACTGCCTTTACCCAACAGTAATACTGTCACGTCTGATTCCAGCTTCTCCCTCTCAAACTGTAGGGTAAATTCTATCATATTAAGGCCACTGCCTCCTCAGGGTTCCTTCATCTTAAACTTTCCTATCAAGTCTTACCTTTATTAATAAAGACAAGGGCTGGGATTTTACTGGCCTGCCCACCACGGGAATTGGATCAGGTGAGGGAGAGTGCATGGGAAGATCCATTAACCTCTGGCGGGATTCTACAGTTTAAGGACAAGTGCAGCCATAAAATCCTGACCAAGAATCCAAAAGTTTTTTAGACAGCCTTTTCACTCTTTCTCTACCCATTCGCCCTGATGTCTCTCTGTTCCTGTACTTGCTGTTTATATTTGCTTTGTAATTTTGCAATTTAGCCTGGGTAGCCCAACAAAAAGAAGAATTACCTGACTAAAAATATTCCTTCTTCTGAACACATCAGCTGAGATTAATTGCAGATGATTAGCCTGACAATGCAGAAGATTTTTTTACTCTACACCATTAGATCTTTCCCTATTATTTCAGAAAATAATGTCTGGGAGCACACTTGTTAATTCATACAGAATTAACTTCAGTGTTAGTGACTGAGATATAATTTCAAAATTAGTCTGCCACACCTCAAGTCATTCACTTACAATTTGAGGAATGATGCTTTTGATAATTAATCCTATTTAATCTTCAGGAAAAAGCTTTTCTAATTTCTACATAAACCTGTTAAAATTATTGTTACCACATTGCAGCGAAGATATTCGGAAATTGGCGTGATTTATAAAAAAGGTAAAAGATAACTCTGTTTTCCAAACTTGTATACTACCTGACATCTTTCTCGGAGTGATTGTCGTGAGAGAAAGACACACATTTCTATTGTGACTTCATGACCACAAAACATTCCAAGGCACTTTTTTACAGGCAGTTATCTACATTTGAAATAAAGGGGCTGATTCTCCCATCACCACCCACAACTTTTCCGGCGAGTCAGGCTGGGAGATGCGTATCTCCGGCCTTGTTCCAGGATTTGCACACGTGTCAGGAACGCGGGTGCATCTCCCAGAGCCGGAGAACCATCGGAGTCTAGACCACACTGGAAACCGGTGGGAGTATAGGTAAGTGATTTGAATCTTTTTTGATGTAGTTCAAATATGTTTAGCAAGCGATTATCGGGAATTTGCCGCTCACAATTGAATCTCCCACCTCACCAGGAGTACTTCATTCCAGCGGGGTTCAGATTAGCTCCCCACATTCGGGGAACTGGTGGGAGACCCTGCCAGAATGAAGAGGGGCAATCAGGGCCCTCCAGGGAGTCAGGTGGCGGGGGTGCCCCCTGGGCATGGGCAACCTGGCAGTGCCAGCCTGTGCCCCCGGCACTACCCAAGGGGCAAAGCACCCAGGGCGAGGAGGCACCTTAGCACTGCCCATCAGGCAATGCCAAGGGGGCGGGGCCTTGGGACAATTGATGGGGTTGGGGGGGGGGGGGGTTCCACTGCCACTCTGCGGGCAGAATCGGTCTGGGATGGAGGGAGGGCAGCGATCTGGGTGGGCTGGAAGGTGTTAGTCTGTGGGGGTGGGGTGGGGGAGGTGGTGAGGGCTGCCTCTGCTGGGGGCGGGGGGTGGTGTGTGTGTGTCTGACCCTAGGGGGGATTAGTTGGGGGGGAGGTTCTGCTGGGAATGGAGGGATTGCCACTGTTGGGTGCGGGGGGCTGGACATCGAGGCGCTCCAGGGCAAGGGGGGAGGTCAGGGCTGGCCCAGGAATTGTGGTGGTGGCTGTGATTGGGATGTGTGGGAGGCTGGAGGGACAGCACTGTGGGGGTCCCGGGCTGGCCAGCAAACGGGCAAACTGTCAGATCAGGGCTGTGGCGTGTGCGCAGAGTTCCAGAACTGTCAAATTCTGGTGTGAATAGTCCCCGCACGACTGGGGCCTCTGCAATGCACAGAGTATGGGAGATTCGGGTGAGAAGCTAAACTGACAAAACAGTTGGGATCTAGGACAATTTTCCCACCAATTCAGCACTTTTGGGAGAATCGCGGCAAAGTTACTGTTGTAATGTAAAAAACAGTGCAACTAATTTATACACAGCAAGATTACAATAGTGAATGGGGATGAAATCTGTCACAATATGTGGTTTAATAAGACTAAGAATTAGATTTTATTTCAACTTGTAGTAAAGTTTGCAATTAAACTTGTAAAATTTAAATGCTTCTGGATAGATTGAATGAACTTTAGAATCACGGTCATACAGCTCAAATAGTTACAATTACTACTTTTAATAAATTGTGCTACAGCTCCTGATAAACCAAATACCATAACTTCAGCAAAGGAGCAGACTTCATGAACTCAGACCGTACCAAAGTATTTTAGACACCGTTGAGGGTCAGTCTCTATACTTGTTACAGCAAATGTCACGGCCAGTTGATGCTGATTAGTTGAGGAATCAACACACAATTTGCCGTTCCACCAATTTGCTGATGACACCAAGATTGGTGGAACGGCAAATTGTGCGGAGTGTGTGGAGAGTCTGCAGAAGGATCTAGATAGGCTGGGCGAATGGGCCAGGAACTGGCAAATGGAATTTAATGTTGGCAAATGTGAGGTTGTCCACTTTGGTAGGAATAATGGTAGGAAGGACTATTACTTACATGGTGAAAAACTGCAGCAGGCGACGGTGCAGAGGGACCTCGGGGTCCTTGTGCATGAGTCGCAAAAACCCAGCCTGCAGGTGCAGCAGGTGGTCAGGAAGGCGAATGGGATGCTGGCCTTCATAGCGAGGGGGATTGAATATAAAAGTAGGGAGGTCTTGCTGCAGCTGTATAGGGCATTGGTGAGGCCGCAGCTGGAGTACTGTGTGCAGTTTTGGTCGCCGCACTTACACAAGGATATTTTGGCCTTGGAGGGAGTGCAGAGGAGGTTTACTAGGCTGATTCCGGAGTTGAGGGGGTTGAACTATGAGGAGAGGCTGAATAAACTAGGCTTGTACTCACTAGAGTTTAGAAGAATGAGGGGAGATCTCATTGAGACGTATAAAATGTTGAATGGGATGGATAGGATAGAGGTGGAGAGACTCTTCCCGCTCAGAAAGGACAGTAGGACTAGAGGGCACAGCCTCAAGATAAAGGGGGGGCAGTTTAGAATGGAGTTGAGGAGGAACTTCTTCGCTCAAAGGGTGGTGAATCTCTGGAATTCTCTGCCTGTTGAAGTGGTGGAGGCTGCCTCGCTCAATGTTTTTAAGACGCGGGTTGATGGGTTTTTGATAAGAGAGGGGATTAAGGGTTATGGGGAGAGGGCGGGAATGTGGAACTGAGCCACGACAGATCAGCCATGATCTTATTGAATGGAGGGTCAGGCTCGAGGGGCTAGTTGGCCTACTCCTGCTCCTATTTCTTACGTTCTTATGTTCTTATGTTCTTATTAGCCTGGATTCCAGGAGAATCTTTCTCCACATTTTCAGATGAAACCTCAGTTCATCATGTCATCTGACAGACAGCCTGCCCCCCTGCCCACTACCCCTCGCCCTGCAACCCCCGTCCCCCCCAGATATTGCTGCAGCCCAGACTGTTTGAGGGCTGCATTGAAACATCACTGAGATCCTGGATTCAAACCTACAGCAGGGTTGAACTCAGCACCTTTGGGTTTGCCAGCACAGGACACCCAACCCCAATGATCATCCCCAAGGTGCCACCCCTTGGCACTACCTGATGCTTGGTAGGCAGTACCAAGGTGCTCCCTGGGTGAAGTGCCGGAGAACAGGCTAGCAGTGCCAGAGTGATCGTGCCCAGGGGGCACCAATCCCACTGCTTGACCCCCTGAGGCAGCTGTGATTGCCCCCTCCTTCACTCCAGTGGGCTTGGGCTGCTAGGTCCCCGAAACTGGGGAGCTAGTGTAATCCCCGTTGGAGTAAAACACTGTGGCTGGGTGGGAGACACTAGCGGGCCTGGAGAATTCAGTATTCAAATTATATTGAAATTACCATTTAGATGGTTTGTGCGTCTCCCTGTGATTTCTGGTGCAGAGCAGATGCCGCTGGAAATCCAGTGCTGGGAGATGCAAGCGGGGAGAGAAAGCTCATACAAACCTTGCGAATCAGTCGCCACAGGATCCTTCTGGTCTGCTGGGTTAAAAAATTCACCTGACGAAGAGGCTGTCCCCTCGAAAGCTAGTGAGAATATTATCAAATAAATAGGTTGGACTAAAACCTGGTGTTGTCAGACTTTTTACTGTGTTTACGCCAGTCCAACGCCGGCATACCCACATTAAAAAATGAGCACAGCCGGCTGGGGAGAATCGAGGATATTTACCCTCCCCAATGATCCCCAGCTGCATCTTTTCTTGTTGAGGTATACCTCAGCAGACACTCTCCCACACTTTCCATGAACCTTGTGAATGAACATCTATAGGCTATTCAATCACATGGGGCATCACCTGTCCTGTCCTCAAACTAACTCCTGCACACACCCACTTTCATCAAAGATCATTGAGTAAGCTCCTGGAGTGGGAACGCTGTCTGATCTTCCATTCCGTAATGTCAGAAAGCTGGTGCCAATTATAGCATCCCATGTGTTAATTGTGTTGTGGTTGAGGACATATGGATGGAGAGTATTGATTCATTATTTGAGCACATTTAAAGAGAGACTTTAGGAGGGAGGTAGACAGATGTAATGTTGCATTCTATAAATAAATATAGTACTAAGTAAAAGATTGGTGATGGATTCCTCCATCATCATCTGGTTTCAAATGTCTTCAGACTGTCTCATTGGTTCAAAGAGCCACTAACTCAGTACATGTCAGGAATTAATCCTCAGTCATTCTTGTTTAAAATGTTATAATGATTTAACAGGAACAGGATTTTTAAAAGAAATCATCTGGTTCCTTGTTTTCATTTCTATTAATTTTGCATTCTGTTTTAAGACAAAAAGAGAAGTCTATCCAAGATTTTGATTTGATTTGATTTATTATTGTCACATGTATTAACCTACAATGAAAAGTATTGTTTCTTGCGTGTTATACAGACAAAGCATATCACTGTTAGGGAAGGAAAGGAGAGAGTGCAGAATGTAGTGTGACAGTTATAGTGAGGGTGTAGAGAAAGATCAACTTAATGCAAGGTAAGTCCATTCAAAAGTCTGACAGCAGCAGGGAAGAAGCTGTTTTTGAGTTGGTTGGTATGTGACCTCAGACTTCTGTATCTTTTCTCCGTAGGAAGAAGACGGAAGAGAGAATGTCCGGGGTGCATGGGATCCTTAATTATGCTGGCTGCTTTGTCGAGACAGCGGGAAGTGTAGACAGAATCAATCGATGGGAGGCTGGTTTGCTGATGGATTGGGCTACATTCATGACCTTTTGTAAATCCTTGCGGTTTTGGACAGAGAAGGAGACATACCAAACTGTGATACAACCAGAAAGAATGTTTTCTACGATGCATCTGTAAAAGTTGGTGAGAATCGTAGCTGACATGCCAAATTTCCTTAGTCTTCTGAGAAACTAGAGACATTGGTGAGCTTTCTGAACTATAGTGTTGGCATGGGGGGGACCAGGTCAGGTTATTGGTGATTTGGACATCTAAAACCTTAAAGCTCTCAACACTTTCTATTTCATCCCTTTTAATATAAACAGGGTCTTGAACAGATCTTTTCCACTCAAGATATTGGACAAACCAGCTTGGTATCAATTCACGTGCTTTGCCTAATAATAATTTGGTGCAGTGTTAAGAATGAAAACAAACCCACCTGAGATTTAAGAAAAATCAAACCAGATTTTAAAAAAAGTTAGAATCAACTGTGGTAGAATCCTAAAGATAAAAATATACATTGCCACAAAGCACTCAGTCATGACATTGGGGATGATGCAGGATAGATACATGAACTGTGCATACTTAAGTCTGTGGCAAGGTCCATTAGAGGGTGAAGGTCAGGATAACCTTTATTTTAATTGTTCATTGAAAAATTATAAAACTCTTAAGTTGCAAAGAAAATAATCAGTACCAGATAAATTTCACATACTGTAGAGAAGTTGTAACAGTGAAATGATGTAAAATCAATTATCAATACAATGTAATACTTTATGATGAATACTTTATTATAAATAGTTGACTGTACAATTAAATGTATCATCTGATCATTTGACATTAAAGTATGGGTGTGGATTCTGTGATATTTCATTGCACAAAGAAATAATCAATAATTAAACTCATTAAACTAAATGTAGTCGTGAAAGTAATAGGAAAGCGTTCGTCAAGAATACAATTGATTGAGGTACTGGATTCTAGATTTCTCCAGCATGTTGAGGGATATCAAAAATTTAATTTGACATGCACTATTACATCATCCTGTTGGAGTTGTGGGAAAATAGGCTGTACTACAGATGAAGAGACATGATGCAGACAGTCAACCTTTGTGTTTGCCTACCCTAATTCTGCAATACTTAGTAAAAATCCATTCTTAAATATATAATTGATATATTACTTTGTGTTAAGGGAATTAATTTGTAGAAGTGTGGCGTGGGTAGACAATGTGATTTATTTAAATTTTGAAACCTTTGAGGAAAAAAGGGGAAACTAAAATCTTTTCCCGTCAGTTTTACCCTATTTTCCACCTAAATGCGGTTACTGATGTCTAACTAAGTAAAAATATTATTCAGTAACCATCTGACTTACCTCAGTAAGACAACCGAGCTACTGAATAAAGAGCCCATGCAGGTAAATCGTTGACCACCTGAGTAAGTAACAAAGATGGGGACAACCTCCCTGCAGGGATTCTGTCACCCATAAAGTCCGTGCAACCAGTAGTGGAATTGGGGTTTGAGAATGTACAGCACAACATCCTCAGTGGGGATAAGTTGGGAGGTGAAAAGATTACCAAATTATACAGACAGTGTTTACAATCTTGCAAAAAAATTCTAGCTATATCATCTTAATGTGCTTCTAATATATCATTGTATCTTTCAGTGGAATTCAAATAAACCTTTATCACATTTGAAAAGGGCACAGAAAATTAAAGACACACAAATCAATCAGCAACTATTGGGAGGAGGAGAATGTGATTCAGCAGAACCTTCTCCAAAACTAAAAACAGAAACATGAAAAAGAATATAAAATATGATTAGAAAAATGTAGTGGAGGGGGGCGGTAAACAACCTTGTTATATTCACATCACTGGCTTAAATGTTGTAATTTTAGACAAATGTTTTTCTCAGGTTTCTCCAGTAGATTTCACTTTACACTTTCACATCTCAAACCCACTTTTGGGATATATATTTCTGGATGGCCCCTAAACAGCAGGATGACCTGCCCTCTGTCTTTGTAACCCCGCACTACGACCCTTCTGGTCAGTCATTTACATGGAGATAAAGGAGCAGCATTCCTGGTATAATGGCTCCAGGTCCTATTGCAGCATGAACTTGTGGTTTGAATAAGAAAGCCTCCCCTCCCCCACTCCTTCTGCACCATTCTGTGAGATGGATGAATGGGGAGGGTAGGTTGCTATTGCACAGACTCCTTTGCTGCTCCTTCAATAGTCAAGTTGAGCTTGGAGTCTAAAACTTCAACACTGACAAAATTAACTGGATGTTTTTGTGGCACAGGCTTACTTTTTGTATTCTCTTATTTACCTGGAGATACGGAAGCTGAGTTTGGGTGAGTCTGATTGGTTTTAGGTCTATTCTTCAAAATGTCCAACATCTCGTTTTTTGCAACTTTTAATAATCGATGCTGCCTATTTCCCCACGGATGAGTAACTCAGAGTTACAAGTTTACATTTAGGCAGGGATTCTAAATTGGATATGAAATTTAAATTAAATCTCATGTGAAAAACAAGGAAAAGTCATTTTAGGAAATGTTATCTGAGAAAATGGTATTTTGTGAGAGAGGTTTAGTTCGACTTGTCCAATAAACTCATTGAAATTTGGTGCAAGTGCAGAACTGTTGTTTTGAGGTAGAAAAGACAAACTTTAGAAAAAGCTCGATTTCCCTTTGTTTTGGGAAGGATGAAAGAAAATATTCTGACATACTCACAAAATTGAAGGAAATGTCAACAACAGAAATGAGTAAAACTCAGAGAAAGAGACCCAGCTACATGGCAGAATATAACTGGTATAAATAGCTGAAATCCATGGTGTGAATGATATTATTTGAGCTAACTGGTTTAATGGACATTCAGGTAAGAAAAGTTGATATGAGTGAGTTCCAGTTTCCTGTATGGAACCAATTTCTACTCACTAGACAAATTGGTTCATTTTCAATTTGTAAAGCAACATTACACAAATAGTGAGAGTGAAGTCTCCCCTTTTATAACAAAGCTGCATTTGACCTCCAGGAATGTGACCCTTTAGAAATATTATTGATCATTTTTCTTGCTGCAATATTTGTGATTTCGGGGAAAGCTTTGTTGAATTTGCTTGTCGAATGGATAAAAGACAAAATCCCAGATAAACAACTAATGGACGGATCGAAAAATGTGGATGTATGGCTGGGATTTTATGTTCTTTGCTGGCTGTGTATGGGGCCCATCAACTAGTGCTCGTTCTCTTACTGCATTCATATCAATCCTTTCTTTCTGCCATTTTAACAGAGGAATGAAAGCCATTTACTTGTTAAATGTTTTTCTTCCAGAGGCTGCAGAGAATTATTATGTTCTATTGTGAAACATTTGACTATTGAATATTATTAAATCTTATTGGAATATTTTGATGCTGTTGCTTGTCCAAAATATATACAAGAAACACAGTGTTGTTGTTCTAGATAAATGCTAGCCTAGTCTACAATTGTGACTGTTAAGAATACCTGTTCAGTAAGAAACATTGACATTATTGTGGCTGGTGGATAATGGAAGGAACACAGAGATTTATTATTATCCTTGTCCCTGGAAGTGTGGAAATCTTTAGTGCTTTGAGAATTTTTGCCACTTTTCTTCCTGATTTCCATCTTACACTTTTTGCCATGTATGTCTTGAACTTTCACTCCCTTCAACTAATAACTCGTTTATCGTTGCAACAATTATGGTGACAGGAAGGTATATTTTACTCTGTATTTTGTTCCTATAACATGTTACCATGTCAGGCTCAAGGATTGGGGAATACTTTAAATGAGTACAGTTTCTGTAAATCCTGAGCTTCTTGTCACCTAAGCACGACTACATGTATCACAATAAATACACACTCTCCGTTTTCAACCTTTCAGTTGTCCTGCACCGAATGTTCTTCAACACCCCTCAGTAATGCTTTCAATGCTTCAGACACACACGTCATGAGTTACCAACAATGACAAAGTCTTAATATTTAGAATTTGTCCACAGCGTTAGTAGTGCACATGTTTCATGGCCTTGTGCCAAAATCTGATCTCTCCTTTGCTGAGCTGAGCTGGTGGAATGGCAGGGTTGGCCTGGAAATGAGATGTTGGTGGTGATTTTATAGTACATTTTGAGCCACATGAAAAAGCCTCCAGACAAAGACAGCCGTGTGCAGACATATGGAAATCATCAATAAAAGAGCCAGAGATACCAATAAACATGGCATTACGGGGTAATACCTGAACCTATTAAAATAACAGCCTTGCTAGCTTGAATCAGCTCCAGTTCACTCAGTTACCTCTTTATTAAACTAAAACTATTTTGCATTTCTTTGTCTCATCTTTTAACCATGTTCCTTTTCACTTGTTTTTCTGACTGAAAAAACAGCTACAGCTTCCCCACTCAGCCTTGCAAATTACATCCTTGCACATGTTAGCAAGGCGTGACGTGCACAAAATTAAAACGTATCTGTTAGCGTTTATCTGCATAAAATATTTCACAATTTTTACCAATACATTTGCTCTTATTTCAAAACTTTTTGAATCAAAATAACAAAAAGAGGATAACAAAAATGTTGCAAAAGTTACAGTAAATGCATTTTAAATTATTCAATATCAAATCTTTGCTACATTAAATAAAGTTGCTTAATTATTTCCAATTATCTTTCTCTTTAAGCATACTAATTTAATAGTATCCATTTGTAAATAATCAACATTATACTGCACTGCATTCTGATGCTATTACAGTTTAAATTATGTAGTATGTTGTGATACAGCAGTACATATATTCCAAAAACAAAATGAGTTTGGTTTTCTGTAGAAACTTGTATAGCTTTTTTGAAAATTTTCAATTAATGGAAAATGCAAACTTTAGAAAGCAAAACACGTTTGTCTCAAACACTTAATATTTATTGAAAAATGAGAACACAGTCCCTTGATCAATTTTCTCCCCTGTTGCTAAACACCAATGGTGGCCTAATATCTCCTAAATTTCGCACTTTATTGCTCTGATTCTGAATTACTACATGCCTCAGTGTCTGTCCACTCCGCCTTTGGGAACTAATGTTTCAGGATTATATCTGTTGCTGTTTGCACCTCTCTCCTCAAACCAATCTGTCTGACTGTCTTCCTCCCTCCCTTCAAAAGCAAATCGTACATCTTTAATTACTTTCCTGCCTGTTGCTCAGCACTCTGCCCCCACTGTGTGAAGTGCTCTAAGTGATTCTATTCTGTACCAAACCTTATAAATGGAAGTTGTTGTTATTTAGCCATTGATGTGAAGGTGTGTGGGTGCAGCCTGCGAAGGTCTCACTGCCTTATTTTCACTTTGCCTGCAAGAATCTCCAGCCTCCTGCTTATTGGCTCATCACAATGCTCAGTCCAAGATCAAAGACTCAGTGATGTTCAGATGTCAGGATTTGAACTTTCCCCCAACTCTTTGAACTTGTGTTCACAGAAAAAGGGAAGTTTCCAGAAGTAAACTGAGCATCTTACAATTAAAATGATGTGGCTTTGTTCAATTTATGAGCAGGAGAGTGAGCCAGAGTGGGAGCACTGATCAACATGATCAAACTGAATTGTGGAACAGGCTTGAGGGACTGAATGGTCTCCTTAAGGTTTTATGGTTGATGTTAACCCATTCAAAATCTATTCATTTAGAGTTAAAAGCAGGTGCTATCTTATAGTTACCTACAATAAAAACAGAAAATGCTGGAAAACTCAGCAGGTCGGGTAGTGTCTGTGAAGAGAGAAACAGAGTTAATATTTCAAGTTTTTCAGAACAATTACTTATGGTGAGCTGTGTAAAAAATTCTGATGTGGAAATGCTGGTGTTGGACTGGGGTAAGCACAGTAAGAAGTCTTACAACACCAGGTTAAAGTCCAACAGTTTTGTTTGGTAGCAAGCACCACTAAACTCCAAAAATTAGAGGCATTCGCTACCAAATAAACCTATTGGACTTTAACCTGGTGTTGTAAAACTTCTTACTAAGAAATTCTGTGGCATGAACACGATATTTAGCTTTCTAGTCTGAAACTCAATGAATATTTCTTTGTAAATTTGTCGTATTCAGGCAAAGCTAATACAGCAGTCAGATGTATTTACAAGATCATTAGAATCATAAAATCCTGGAATGCCTACTGTGCAGAAGGAGACCACTTGGCCTATCGAGTCTCTGCCAGCTCACTGACAGGGCACCTTACCCAGGCTCTCCCCATTCCCATAATCCCACTTATCCCCCCCAATCTAGATATTTTTGGAAACTAAGGGGCAATTTAATATGGCCAACCCACCTAATCTGCACACCTTTGGACTTCTTTTTAAATACAGGATCACAAATACATAAGGCAAATTATTCAAAGTATACATGGACGTTACGGCTCAAGACTCGAAGTGATTGATGGAAATGTTGTTCCACAGTAACAATACATTTTTCTCCTGTGAAGTTGCACCCCAGCCACCTCCACATTTGCAACTTAATTTTCAGACAGGGAATTGGGTATCAGGAATTCCAATTTCTCCTTCATTATTCTCACAGTAAGTGGCACTGAAGTTAAAATACAACAACATAATCCCTTCGAGCAGAAAAACAAATAGGCAAAATGAGGCAGTAAGAGATTAATTCATTTCATTTTTCCTCTTTTTTAAATAATATATAGTTTAGTTTCAAACAGCCTTTAAAAAGTCTTCACCTGAGACACCTACATATGCAGACAGTAATTGCTAATGTGCCCAGGGGTCTTAACAATCTCTGAAAGATGTGGCGTCATTTTGCTAATATCTTCAGAAAAGAGCAGCTTGGAAGTATCTGTAAGTGTCGCACATTTACTCACTTATGTTGAAGAGCAAAGATTCCGTTTGTGAATTGTTAAGTTTGTACTTAATCTAAATCCAGTCACTCTATAGGCAGGTATTATTTGTATCATTTCATCAAATGTTAGTGCATTGCCAAAGATCAAATACATTTAATAAAATCTTGGAATATTTTCCTCATATTCCTATTTCTGTTTAATTTTGTGATTTGTTTGTGTTTACCATGATGAATTGGTAAATTGAATACTCTGGAGCTGTAAGTTTGTCAGGTAGTGAGGTCCAGGAATCTGTCCAGCTGCAAACTCTGTCACTGAGCCCACCAAGGTTCAGGGAGGTCACTGAATGTGTGTTTCAATGGCTGACACCAGGCCATTGCCCTGGAGGAGGTTGCTGGCTCTCTTGCAATGGAATGTTGAATTCTCAGCTCCGGGGAACTGTTTGTAAGGAGACTGCTCAAAAGTGCTGTGAAAAAATAGACCTTTTTCTTCCACGATCCTGACCTGGACCCCAATAGACCCCATTTCCACACTTGGGTACCACCATATGCCTGAGTCACCAGAGTATCTCTGTGGACCCTGCACCATATACCTCTCAGGGTCAGTGACATAGGAACTGCCAACTTTAAGCAGCCCTCCCACCCCACCCCCTCTTGTTTCCACCCTAGTTTGAGGTATTCAAGGCTCCATCCTGTACAATAGGAGTCTTCATGTGAGAATGGGACCCATTGTAGAAAGCCTCTGGCCTAAACAACTGTGTGTCCAAATTCCACTCTAACTCCATTTCCAAGTTTGCTGGTGACATCACTGTGGTGGTTGGATCTCAAACAACGATGAGACAGAGTACAGGAAAGAGATAAAGAATCTGGTGAACTGGTGCAGCAACAACAATCTCTCACTCAATGTCAACAAAATGTAGGAGAGTGTCATCGACTTCAGGAGGCGTAGCAGTGGGCATGCCCCTGTCTACAGCAACGGGGATGAAGTGGAAATGGATCACTGGGATGATCCCGAATACACTGGAACTGTACCACAACCTTTAGGAAAGGATTGCTGGAAGGGGAAAATAAACAAATTTTTGCAACAAAGTCTGAACACGTGTGCAGCTGAAGAAGCCAATAGGATTAATAGAACCAGACTGAGCCTGTCTGTGATCTCAAAGCAAGAAATAAAATAAAACCCTAAGTTTTGAATTTAGTTTGAGTAGGACAAAGTGTCATGGATTTTTACATTTAGAATTCCTGCTGAAGATTAAAATAATACAATTCCAAATTCTTATTTGAACACACTTCCAAAGCTGCAAAAAAATTCCAGTCCTCAAAGTGTTAATAAATTATTTATTCCAAATGTAAAATCTGCAGGAAAATGTGATAAACAGTTGACAGGAAGAAAATGAAAAGCTTATGTAGCAGAACAAGAGACGAGGGTCCATCTCATCAACCGCTTTGAAAATTCACTCTGACAATTGTGGGGATGTAATGCTCCCCCCCCCACCCCCAGCCAATCCTCTCAGGTTTCCAGACCAGAAGCATTGCTAAGACTTTGTCTGAACTGTTCCATTATTGCACCTCAGCCCCAAGCTTACACTGGCCATTTCACTCCATGTCTGTGATGTTTCCAATCACCACTCGCTCTCCTTGTGGCCTCTTCACGTTGAGCTGATGTGAAATGATTGTCTGCAGGATCCTCTGGAACGAAATTGGGAAGGATATTTTCATCCTTCATGTTGAGACTAGATTCTAATCCACATCCCAGAAGTGAAAAGAAACCCTTTGCAATTGTGCAAATTAACATTAGAGAACAGCAGGCTAATGCAAATAACCATGCAATGTATGAACATGCTTAGTGGATGCAATTTGAAATGTTTTGTGTCAGGCGTTACGCTTTTTTAACAAATTTTTTTCAGCAAACTGTGATGTAGATAAATTCAGTCACTCTGTACAGATGTACTCTCGCCAGTTTAGGTCCAGTGACCACCCCCAACCCCCAAACCATGGATCAGTTAAATCTTTTGCTGTGTTCAGTTGAATACAAAGCTATTATGCACTCGCTGTTTGTAATCCCCAGAGAGTGGGGGATGGGGAATGGAAGATATGGAGGAAGGTTGGGGGAGGGGAACTTGGCAATGAATTGCCAATGAAGTATGCAAGGAAACCAAGATATGTTTCCACCTGAGCTTCTCCCTTGCAAAATTCCTGGATATTCTTCATTTGTAGGAGAATTTGAAATGGATATTTTCCCCTTTAACAATATTTGAAAGCAATATTCAAAAATACCAACCACACAGACCCTTTCAAGATCAACAAGGCTGATGTGCTGCTGTATTCAGCATCCAGTTATTGCATGGGATTTCATTCATTTCATGTGTGTTTTATTTGACAGGATATTGTGAAAAGTTCTTCAGAAAATGTTATACTTTCGTATAAAGCTTCCAAATTGAAAATACATATTGGTTCTGTGCTGAGTATAATTGAAAGATGCCGTGATAACTAGTACATTAAGAGTTAATATCCTTGGTCCATTGTACCTGCACAACAACTAAATAAACATAAACGCACCCACTCACAGGAAAGAATTTGTAGAACAGATAATTATAAGGATTTTAATTAAACTCTAATGAAGGAGATGCCGCTTCTGACAAGAGTAAAAAAACCCCTCCTCCCATCAGGAAATCCTGTTTTTCTGCCCTTATTGAAAATCCTGTTCAGTTTTTAAAAAATGCTGTGGAACATTGCTGTTTAATTCCTGAAGATGTTTGTTGAGAAATTATAAATGATCAGAAAAACCAAACAGCAAATCTGAGCCTGTGAATGATGTCGACATAACCTGTGTCTGTGAATAATTATGTGTGTGTGTACAGGAGATATTGATATGTCTCTCACAGTACCATTCTCTTCACTCTGAACCACACACATTGACTTTTCAGGCAGTGTTTTCTCTGCAATTGGTCATTGTGGAGTAAAGGCAGCTACAGTGATCTACATACAAAAAAGTATAACATTCAACCAGACTTAAAATATGAAGCAGCAAATGTGGCCAGTCTGTTTCTAATAGCAGGCTTGTGGATGTTTTTGCTGTCTCGATACATGTAGATTTCACAGTAAATTCAGCCTCCCCTTTGTAGAGGGTTTATTTTTCTCTGAAAATTTGATGATATTCAGATGGATTTCTGTAGAAAGAATTTGCATTTCTAAGGAACCTGAACAGAGACTTCAAATGTCTGCAATGTCACTCACTCCATTCCTCTTCCTGTATAACTGTCAGAGACTAAACCAGTCCCTTCACAAAGACTGACCCCCAGCACGAGTTTAGGATCACGTATTTGCATCAACACTAAGACTGTCTTTTCCCATCACTGAAACAATGTCCAACAGTGTTCCTGACTCAGCTTTTTTTGCTGCTGGAATCAACATAAGAACATAAGAACAAGGAGCAGGAGTAGGCCCCTCAAACCTGCTCCACCTTTCAGTGAGATCATGGCTGATCTTTTCATGGACTCACTTCCATTTACCGCCCGTTCACCATAACACCTAATTTCTTTACTTTTCAAAAATCTATCAATCCTTGCCTTAAGAACATTCAATGAGATAACCTCAACTGCTTCACTCGGCAGGGGATTCCACAGATTCACAACCTTTTGTGTAAAGTTCCTCTTCAACTCAATCCTAAATCTGCTCCCCCTAATTTTGAGGCAATGCCCCCTAGTTCTAATTTTGTTAAATCCTTATCTTAGCCTTATTACTTCTGAACTTAACTCTTCCAATGCACTTTTGCATGTTTTACCCTTGTAAACTTTAAATCAGCTAAAGCTCTGCTGCCTCCTTGCACCAAATCCCATTCCCCATTAAGCTTATGCTCACTGACCAGGTGCTAGACTTGGAAGTTGGTGTGCATTTTGGTGATAGTGACCACAATTCGGTTACGTTCACCTTAGTGATGGAAAGGGATAGGCATGAACCTCGGGTCAGTAGTTTTAGCTGGGGGAAGGGTAATTATGAGGCCATTAGGAGAGAATTAGGAAGCATTGGTTGGACTAGGAGATTACAGGGACTAGGAACGTCTGAAATGTGGAGTTTTTTCAAGGAGCAGCTACTGCGGGTCTGTGATAGGTATGTCCCTGTCAGGCAAGGAGGAATTGGTAGGGCTAGGGAACCGTGGTGCACAAAAAAAGTTGATTTGTTGGTTAGGAAGAAGAAGGAGGCTTATGTTCGGATGAGGCTTGAGGGCTCGGGTAGTGCAGTAGAAAGCTTTAGATTGGCTAGGAGGGAGTTGAAGAGGGAGTTAAGAAGGGCTAGAAGAGGGCATGAGATGACTTTGGCTGATAGGATTAAGGAGAATCCTAAGGCGTTCTATAGGTATGTCAAGAACAGAAGGTTGGTTAGGGCAAGATTAGGGCCAGTTACAGACAGTAGGGGGAAGTTGTGTGTGGAACCGGAAGAGATTGGAGAGGCATTGAACCATTATTTCTCTTCGGTGTTCACGCAGGACGATATGAATGTAGCTGAGGAGGTCACTGGGGTGAAGGGGTGTAAAATAGAAAGTATTGCAGTTGATACAGAGGATGTGTTGGATATTCTAGAAGGGTTGAAAATAGATAAGTCCCCTGGTCCAGACGGGATTTACCCTAGGATTCTATGGGAGGCAAGAGAGGTGATTGCAGAGCCACTGGCTCTGATCTTCAGGTCGTCATTGGTCTCTGGTATAGTACCGGAAGATTGGAGGACAGCGAATGTTGTCCCATTGTTTAAGAAGGGGAACAGAGACTTCCCTGGGAATTATAGACCAGTGAGTCTTACTTCTGTAGTGGGCAAGGTTTTAGAAAGAATTATTAGGGATAGGATTTATAGTTATTTGGAGAGTAATGAATTGATTAGAGATAGTCAGCATGGTTTTGTAGCGGGAAGGTCGTGCCTTACTAACCTTATTGAGTTCTTTGAGAAGGTGACCAAAGAGGTGGATAGGGGTAAGGCAGTAGACGTGGTATATATGGATTTTAGTAAGGCGTTTGATAAGGTTCACCATGGTATGCTTCTGCAGAAAATGCAGATGTATGGGATTGGTGGTAATTTAGGTACTTGGATCAGGAATTGGTTAGCAGATAGGAGACAGAGGGTGGTGGTTGATGGTAATTATTCATCATGGAGTTCGGTTACGAGTGGTGTGCCTCAGGGATCTGTTTTGGGGCCACTGCTGTTTGTAATCTTTATTAATGATCTGGATGAGGGTATAGTTGGGTGGATTAGTAAATTTGCTGATGACACCAAAGTCGGAGGTGTGGTAGATTGTGAGGAAGGGTGTCGAAGTTTGCAGGGTGACTTGGACAGGTTGCAGAGCTGGGCCGCGAGGTGGCGGATGGAGTTTAATGCGGAGAAGTGTGAGGTAATCCATTTCGGTAGGAATAACAGATGTGTTGAGTATAGGGCTAACGGGAGGACTTTGAATAGAGTGGAGAAGCAGAGGGATCTAGGTGTATGTGTACATAGATCCCTGAAAGTTGGGAATCAAGTAGATAAGGTTGTTAAGAAGGCGTACGGTGTCTTGGCGTTTATTGGTAGGGGGATTGAATTTAGGAGTCGCAGCGTCATGTTGCAACTGTACACAACTCTGGTGCGGCTGCACTTGGAGTACTGTGTGCAGTTCTGGTCCCCACATTACAGGAAGGATGTGGAGGCTTTGGAGAGGGTGCAGAGGAGGTTTACCAGGATGTTGCCTGGTATGCAGGGGAGGTCCTATGAGGAGAGACTGAGGGATTTGGGGTTGTTTTCACTGGAAAGAAGGCGGCTAAGAGGGGATCTTATTGAAACATATAAGATGATTAGAGGTTTAGATAGGGTGGATGGTGATAGCCTGTTTCCTCGGATGGAGAAAGCTAGCACGAGGGGGCATGGCTTTAAATTAAGGGGGGGTAGTTATAGGACGGATGTCAGGGGCAGGTTCTTTACCCAGAGGGTGGTGAGGGACTGGAATGCCCTGCCTGCTGCAGTTGTGAATGCACCTAGTTTGGGGGCGTTTAAGAGATTGGTGGATAGGTTTATGGACGAAAAGGGATTGGTTTAGATTAGTGGGTCAATGTTTTTTTTTTAAAAATAAGACTGGTCGGCGCAACATTGTGGGCCGAAGGGCCTGTTCCGCGCTGTAATGTTCTATGTTCTATGTTCTATGACGTACACTGGCTCACACTCACACAAAACTTCGAGTTTAAAATTCCCATCCCTGCTTTCCAACATTTCCATGCACACCCTCTCCAGCCTCATCTCTGCACCCCCAACTCTCGGAGATATCCGTGCACATCTAATTCTGGCCTCTTGTATATTTCAATTTTAATTTCCCCACCATTATCAGCCATTACCTGGGCCCTAAGCTCTGGAATTCCTTCCTAAATCTCACTGCCTTTCCATCTCTCTTTACTCCTTTAAGAGGTTTTTTAAAACCTATTTCTTTGACCAAGCTTTGCATGTCTGTCCAAATATTGCTTGATGTGGCTCCACACTTAGAATATTGTGTTCATGTCGTCACACTACCAGAAGGATGTGGAGGCTTTGGAGAGGATATAAAAAAGATTTACCAGGAGGTTGCCTGGTATGGCGGACATTAGCTATGAGGAGAGGTTGAAGAAACTTGGTTTGTTCTCTCTGGAACGGTGGAAGTTGAGGGTGATCTGGTAGAAGTCTACAAGAATTTTTAAGGGCTTGGACAGAGTGGATAGTCAGAATCTTTCTCCCAGGGTGGAAGAGTCAATTACTAGGGGGCACAGGTGCAAGGGGCAAGATTCAAAGGAGATGTATGAGGCAGGTTTTTTACATAGAGGATGGTGGGTGCCTGGAACTCGCTGCCGTGAGCAGCAGTGGAAGCAGATATGATAGTGACTTTTAAGGGGTGTCTGGACAAATAAAATAGGATGGGAATAGAGGAACATGGTCCCTGGAAAGGTAGGTGGTTTTAGTTTAGTTGGACAGTGTGATCGGTGAAGATTTGGAGGGTTGAAGGGCCTGTTCCTGTGCTGTAATTTTCTTTGTTCTTTGTTGTTTGTTCTTTGGTGTTGAATCTGTATTTATAATGCTCCTGTGATGCACCATGGGGTTTTCTCATAGAGTCATAGAGGTTTACAGCATGGAAATAGGCCCTTTGGCCCAACTTTTCCGTGCCACCCCTTTTTTAAGCCCTAAGCTAGCCTTAGTTGCCCGAAATTGGCCCATATCCCTCTATACCCATCTTACCTATATAACTGTCAAAAAATAGTTTTTTCAAAAGGCTTTTTAAAAGACAAAATTGTACCCGCTTCTACTGCTTTTGGCAGTTTGTTCCAGACACTCACCACCCTCTGTGTGAAAAAATTGCCCCTCTGGCCCCTCTTGTATCTCTCCCCTCTCACCTTAAACCTGTGCCCTCTAGTTTTAGACACCCCTACCTTTGGGAAAAGATATTGACTATCTAGCTGATCTGTGCCTTTAATTATTTTATAAATATCTATAAGATCACCCCACAGCCTCCTACGCTCCAGAGAAAAAAGTCCCAGTCTATCCAGCCTCTCCTCATAACTCCCGGTGGCATCCTAGTAAATCTTTTCTGCACTCTTTCTAGTTTAATAATATCTTTTATATACAGTAATGATGCAAAATAAATACAAGTTATTGTTGTTTTTGCTTCATAGCAAATGATTCACTCTTGTGTCGGCAAATCCTAATTGCAGAGAAAAATGTGCGGATTCATTTCCACCCAGAGTTTATCCTTATCAATATCTCAATATTAAAAATAAAATCCAATATCACATTACACTCTGCAGCACAGAATGGGGATTTTTAAAACATCCCTCTGTGTGTGGGTAGCACTGGCTGGCCCAGCGTTTATTGCCAATCTCAAACTATCCTTCAGAGTGTGGTGGTGAGCTGTCTTTTTGAACCATATGGTGTAGGTACACCCACAGTGCTGTTAGGGAGAGAGTTTCAGGATTTGGACCCAGTGACACTGAAGGGATAGTGATATATTTCCAAGTCAGAATGGTGAGAGGAATAATTTGCTGTGCGAAGATATTCTCATGCTGCTGTAATGTAGGCAGATCCAGAGTTTTAATGTGTAAATGAGTTGATTTTTTAAGGATCTCCCATAGCAGGTATCTGCCTGACTGCGCTGACATCAGACTGGAATCATGTGACAGTCCAAGCCGGAGTGACATCCCAGCCTTGGACACCAACTGCAGCTCCTGGGAGAAAAGGCAACAGTCTCAGCCCAAGCTCAGCTGAATGATAGGTCGGGTAGGAAGAGGGAACGGGGCAGGTGAAGGTGTTGGGGAACACAGGACAGGGTGGCAGCAAGGTAAAATGTTTTGGCAGGTCAGGAGCAGAATTCCCACAAAAAATAAAAACTTCTGGGGCCGATTTATAATTAACTGCCTGTGATTCCTTTAAGGAACCTGGTTCACCGTTCAACACCTGGTTCACCGTTCAACACCTGGTTCACCGTTCAACACCTGGTTCATTGTTCAATGTGCTCCCAAAAAAATTCTACGTACTGAATTTGTATAAGAACTGGGAGTAAATCCCGCTGGTATTATTAGCGGACGTTTCAAAATGAATTCCCGCTCTCTGTGTGCTGCAGAGTGCCTCAGCGAGAATCACACCAAAATTCAGTGGGCAGGGCCTATTCCCGCTGGTGAGGCTGGCAGGATAGTGCTGGGCGGACACTGCAAATGCGATGATCTTCAGAGTGGAAATCGGCGCGTGCCCAGTAGCCACGCACTGCCAGCTTCCCGATTGCTGGTCAGGTCAATCACTGGCCAGCCCCACGACCCCACATCACTGCCCCTCCGACCCTCCATGCCCTGATCGCTGGCCTCCCGGACTTCTCCAGACAGCCCCTGATTTCTCTCCGCCGCCACTCCCCCACCCCAGAAACCCCATTCCCCCCCCCGCCCAGAAGCCCCAACCATTCTCCCTCCCCCTCCACACCTGAATGGCCAGCCCTGATCACCCACTTCCCTCCCTCCATCACCGGTCCACCAATCCCTATGCAGAGTGGGAGTGGGACCCCACTGATAGGCCCCCAAACCCACACAGGTCCAGTGCAAATATGCCCCGCCCCCACTGGCCCCACTCCCTTAGTCATTGCCACTTTGCCCCTTGGGCACTCTCAGGGGGCCCAGGCTGGCACTGCCTAGATGGCATTGCCCAGGGGGCACCCATTCTTTGCCCAGGGCCTCCTGAGAGGCCTCCATGGCTTCTGTTCCCTCCAGGAGTATCAGGCCGCCTGCTCACAGTTAGTGTGGAGCCGTTGTAAACCCTGCTGGAGGGGACCAGACCTGGCGGGTGGGAGATGCTAATGGCATTTGAATTCAAATTTAAATACGGAATCAATTCCACCTCAATTTCCGGCGCAGAGTTGATGACTCCAAAAACATGGAGCCAGAGATACGTGGAAGCCGGGGCGTCTAGAGGGGAGCCCACTAAACGGCCTCCGCTAATGTCTCCCCGCCCATTGTGCTTTTAGAGCAGAGCAGCAGGTTGGGAGGATGGTCCCCTACCCCCCCACCCCTAATCCGGGTGGAGCCTGTCTGGGATAAACTCCAGCATGATGCAAGTTTCAGTGGGATTTGACAAGTAACCCAGGAGCTGGATCTAAGCTGCAAGCTTTGGGTCAGTGTCTTGTTGTCGTCTCCCGAGACTTTCCGTTTCCGTCCATTTGCCATCCAAATAAGAAAAGGGGTTGTCAACGTTTTAACATCCCTTTTGAAGATGATCAGGGAAGTGGGAGGGTGTTTAATCAGGCTGGAGGGTGTGGGCTGGGGAACCCATCCACTTCATCCACTTCACATCTTTGCTCCGATTAAATTCAGAACGGAAAGACTTGTGAATGGCCAATCTGCCACCAATCAAAATCCTGGAAAGTGAGTGATTAATGTGTTTTTTTGGGTTGGTTAGCTCGGTTTTCTGATAGTTAGTGTGACACGGAACGATGGTGATAGCACAGCTTCGATCCACACACAATTTGCAGTTGTTGATGGTGAGCTCGTCCTTGCCTTCCCCCAAGCTTATGGAGTGACCAAACAAACAAGGAGCAGGAAAAGGCCATTCAGCCCCTCGAGCCTGCCCTGCTATTTAATGAGATCATGGCTGATCTGACATTAACCTTAAATCTGCATCCTGCCTACATCCAAATACACACCTAGCGCTGTCCTCAAATTATACAGAACCAGCTGTCTCTTTCTAATGGAGAGAATTGCCCATCTGAGGGCTATGGCTAATTATTTACCAATACTCACTCAAGGATTTCATTCCACCGGTGCCAGGTAGGACAGTCCATGGAGGAAGCCTCTGGGAGCAGGGGCGGAGGTGTCCATCACTGTCAGGGATTCAGTACCTGATAAAGGGATCTGGCATTAGGAAGGGCGATGTCTCACTAACAGCCAGCCCTTTGCACCCCAGCTCACCAGAGATCCCTACCCACTAAACCCATCACACCTTTGACATGGATCCTTTTGCAGTTCTGGGCTTCTGCATTACCAAGAGCCACCATCGCTCCGAGTGTAATGTTTCCACTCTTGGGTCCTTGATCCAAGATAAGACTCACTCCTGACCACTTCAATTCCTGATAGACACTTCTGGACCTTCCTTAGAAGGAGGTGGATGAAGTGGGTGAGGACCCTGCCACCTGGTTTAAATTCTGCCCATAGAATCATTGTGCCACAGAATGAGGCTGTGTGGATAATTGAATCCATGCCAGCTCTCTGTGGAACAATGCATCCAGTCCCATTCAATCTCACTCTCCTCACCCTGAACGTTTATTTTCTTTGCGGTAACCAATTTCCTTTTGTAATTATTGAATGTTTCCTCTTCCTCATTGGCAGCAAGTTCCTGATCAATATCACATTCTACGTAAAAGAAAGCTCTCCTTCCTATCTCCCCTTTGCCTCTAATCCAGAGCCTAAAGCTTGTGTACCATTAGCTCATGGGAACAGCTTCTGTCCACCTGCATAACCCTCTAGTCCTGGTCTGCACAAAGCATAGTGAAGACTCAAAATTACTTCCCTGCTTTTGTATTCAATATCACTATTTATGAAACCCAAGATCCCATACACTTTGCCAACTACACTCACAATGTGTTCTGCCATTCTAAGATCTACGCACATAAGCCCGTAGGTCCCTGCAGACTCTTTAGGATTGTGCCATTAAATATATATTGCCTCTCGCTATCCCTTCTGTTGCTGCATAAATTCTTGAAGGTGTCAGGTTAACAAATCAGTTACTGAAGAATATGGGATCACGGGCAGAGAGTAAAAAGTCCAGAAGTCATCAGTTCAGCCACAACTGGGTAAAGGGGAAGTGCTGTTTGCTGAGTTTTTTATTTGTTCTTGTGTGCTGGGGATTCTGAGCCATTGTGACGGTACAGGAACTACATTTGGCTTAAGCTCACACACACAACAAAAACAGAAAATGCTGGAAAATCTCAGCAGGTCTGACAGCATTTATGAAGGGAGGTGTATTTCACAAGCACAGAAAGTAGTTGAGGCTAAAACGTTGTCTGATTTCAAGGAGAAATTAGATCAAGAGATATGGGTGGAAGTGGGGGAATCAGGCTATTGAATTTGATGATCAGCCATGATCAAGGTGAATGGTGAAGCAGACTCAGAGGGCCGAATGGCCTCCTCCTACTTCTAGTTTCTATGTTTCTAGAAAAGAGCCAAAGTTTCAAGTCTGGATGAGCCTTTTGTCAGAGCATTTCTGTTTTTGTTTCAGATTCCAGCATCCGCAGTATTTTGCTTTTATCTTTCGTCTAAACATTCCTAGAATAGGAAAAGGAACAATCATCCAAGCTCCTATTGTTGATCATTATCCAGTGACCTCCCAACCATTAGCACTGGGAGTTGGATAGAGGCAGGATGCTGTTTTCTCTGATCTACATTGGCTCCTAGTTGAACAGGCTGCCTCCAGTCACTGTCAAAGTTTACACATCCATAACCAAGGGTGCCCTTTGCCAGGGGAAATTTACAAATCTCTGTGGGTGCTGAAAAATCATTGAAAAATACCTGTGGTTGGTGAGAAGTCCTGTGACATCTATTGATTTTTAGGTTTTCAGATACAGAACTGTAGATGTTGTAGAGGTCTGAACATTACATTATCAGCTGCAGGGATTACATAAAAGACCCATGATGGTTCCATTTTAGATGGGATGGTTAATCTACAGATTGGTACAAGTGGTTTTCTTTTTACCCCTTGAAGTAGATATTCTTATATTGAAGAATCACTGAAGCCTCAACCTTAATATTTATCCTCAAGTTGAGGTGGGACTTGAACCAGCCTACCTTTAGCTTCAGAGGTTACCAACTAGGCCACAGCTATAGCAGCCTTTTGAGTTGGCATGTGTTTCTTTTCCCATTAGACCAAAAGACATGGGAGCAGAATTAGGCCATTCGGCCCATCGAGTCAATCATGGTTGATAAGTGGTGAACCCTAATGATGGGAAATTGAAATACATCAACATTTCCCAAATCTGACACAGCTTCCAGACAACCAGGAGCTGGGTTCGAACCTGAACCTGGCTAAACTGTCTCTCCTTGAAATCAGAGCTCTTCTCCACATCGTATTGTACATTGTTTAAAATCAAGCCCAACGACAAGAAAAAAATTCCTGTTGGAACCACTGAACCAGGTTCTAAATTAAATTCACTGTACTTGACCTATTAAAAAATCTCATTGAGAAAGATAATATAGTAATGTTATTTTTGAAGCATAGTGTAGCTCTGGTTCCATTACTGTGCTCATGAGCAAAGCCTGTGGCAGATGTCAGCTCTTGACAGGTATGTTCACCTTACCTGAATGATTGTACCATTGAGGTATGGTACTGGTAGCAATGAATTCTAATGAGTAGGAAAATTATTGATGAAGTATGTGGCTAAACGCACACTTTTGTATTGAAAGCACTAGGTCTATACATTATTCTAGTACCAGCCTGTGAATTATCCTTCCCATTTAAAATAAATTAAATATGGAAGTGAAATCTAAACACAACTTTGCATCAGGGAGGACTAACATTCTGCACATTCTGGTAAGCATAATGGGCTGGTTCAAATTAATGATATTTAGAATTTTTCTGCAGGTTAGCACTGTCATTGCAGCAATATGAGTTGAAGGAGAGCTCTCAAAGTGTGCTGCATTAATTTAAATCAAGCTGATGTGACCTCAAACTAATGTTCCTTAC